>NC_141361.1:23130791-23335791 GCF_057382095.1 Aulonocara sp. 'chitande type north' Nkhata Bay | reverse complement strand
ATAGCCCAAAACCAACCACGAATATCCTTCTGTTTACAGAGAACCTGTGAATAACAAAAAAACAAAACAAAACAAATATATAGAATATAAACATGTTCCTTCTTTAGTTTTCTAGCCAGTACTGCATGTGATTATAGAAAAAGCTCATCAAACTGAGGCCGTACGACCACTGTTAGTATTATTAGTTACATCCAGGCCTCATTTCAATAAACTTCTTATCATTTTTTTCAAAGAACATGGTGAATTTGATTATACTGTCAATGAGGATGTTGAGTTAATGGCAGTGGATGGAAAAAGTAATTTTTTAAAAAGTCTTTTTTTTAAAATTATGTAGTCTTGACTGATTTTGTATTTTGAAAAATACTTTAATAGTATTTTTAATACTTTCACTCATTCACCTTATTAACCTTTTATTGAATTACTTGTCATATTTATACACAACGCCATATTTTCATATTTTACGTTTTTCGTAAAAAGACAGAATCTATAGTTATGGTTTTAAAACGCTCCTGACTCACCGTATGCGGTCACTTGTGCCGCTGTAGCCCCAGCGGCTCTCCACCTGACCAAAACGTGTGATGCTGCACTCCTTTCCGCGGAGGCAGCAGCGAGGGCGGTCAATGAAATCTACGTGTGGCTTCGGGTTGACTGTGAAGTGCAGGAAGAGACTCACCACCTCCCGGTCAGTCAGGATACTGGACTGTGCTGGACCTGGAGGGAAAGGGATGCAACCCGAGGACACACATCAAAGACTAAATCACAGTGTGTGTTTATAGGAGAGGGAAATGCTTCTTAAAAAACTGATTAAAAATGTTCCCATCCACCTGCAGCAAACTCTTCGATGGTCATGAGAGGGAACCGGATGAGTGTGAGAGCTTTTCCCAGGACTTTACGCTTGTTTTCGGGCGTTGGCTGCAACTGCTGCCTGTGCGCCTCGGCCTCGGCCCAACGAACTGCAGCACTAAACAAACGCACCTCCCTCACTCCCAGAGTATCTCTCTCCAAAACTGCCACCAGTGTGTCTAGAGAAGAAAAGGATGACAAAAAAATATTACACTGTTACTCTGAAATACAAAACTTGGACACAATGGCGCTCACAATAACAAAGACAAATTACCCAGATCTATGTCTGTGAAGCCTTCAGCGGCAAGCGCGTCTCCAGTGTTCTTGTCAATATTTTCCAAGCAGAGGCTTGCAAGCTGTGGCTCATCAAACAACCGTGCCTGAAATTACAAATTATTTTGAATACACAGATAAGTTAAAGGTTTAAGATGACAGCTGCAATCTGCAAAGGGTTGTAGCGTAGTTTATGCTTAGACATGTGTAACTTGAAGTTCAATAAGATGGACTAAATCGTTAACACATGCTCTGCACAGGAATGCTGAAAATACAGTATCGCACTCAAAAGCCAAAAGGTGGAGCCATTTTTCAAAGGCATACCTGTGTCAGCAGCATGAAAGCATTGTCTGCTCTGAGGTTCTTCTTCAGGAACTCCACACAGTGAGCCTCCAGGGCTGGAACTGCATACTTCTTTGCCGTATAGAGTGTGGTCATCACCGTCTCAGGCCCGATCTGGACTTCATCAGAGTAGAGAAACCTGCAGGAAGATGGCAGATTACACATGTTATTGCATTACAGTTACTGTGCATGTGTATATGCCCTAATATTCAATTACGATTATGAATAGCAGCAGATCAGACACAACATTAACAGCACCTGGCCAATATCTTGCCACCAAACAGCTCTGGCTCACTGCACCTGCCAGCTTACCTTCTTCTAACCTCAACACGTTTATTGACTGAGGTCACATTCCTCCACTGATGCAGTTCTGATGCCTGCTTTAAGCTATTGTCAGTGGGCAGGAGTCTGCACGGCCACTATGACCAGTATTCAATGAGCTGCAATGAACCAATCTATCATAACCAGCAACTACAGCAATTTTTAGATTTATGTGTTTTTGCTCCCCCTTGAGCCTTTGGTTATTCATGACCCTGTCACTAACTCACTGCTTAATCTTATGGGTTCCCAGTTCTGCCAAGGCCTGCTGGAGATGCTCCGACCCACTTTTCTAAACTTAGCAAAAAAAGTAAGGAAATTTGTGTTTAGTTGATAACTTAATTGTTGTAACAATGCTTCTTGGCAAAATCCTTATACCATTGTTACAACAATTAAGTTATCAACTAAACACAAAGTTATCAACTAAACACAAAAAAGCCTGTTTATTTCCACATTTGTAAGGAAGATGCTTTTGTGGGTTGAGCAGCAGAGGTGAGAGTGTGAATATCAGCCAGTGCAGTTGTGCTGGTCACTCTGGCATGAACAGCATGTCCAGGCTGATCCCACAAGGGTTCAGTGGGGTTGAGATCAGGGCTGCAGGCCGGCCATTCAATCCTCTTTACTTCCAAATTCTGGAGGCAGTCTCTGATAAACCCCACTCTGTGGGAGCAAGTGCGGTCATCTTGGAGGATAGAGTTCAGCCCCAGACCAGATTTGGCAAGTTTTCCATCACTGCAATCCACAAATGCATTTTCACAACTTACAATCGTGGCACCACTTAAAGGGAAATAAGAAGGCTCCCCAACGGTATAAGACAAAGAAAGAAATCAAACAAACACAAATGTCCTTACTTTCTGTTCTTTCCAAGAAGCCACAATCAGGTGCTGACCGTCCCCCATAGCCTAACATATCCCAATACCTCACAGGTCCCATTGTCAGGTGCACATCCCTGTCATGGGTTTTAATGTTGTGACTGATCGGTATAAAACCACGCCCACTTTAAGGAGAGCGTCGTGTTAAAGACGCTCGGCTCCTTACTTTAGCAAGGCCAGAAAGGCAGCTGGTTCCACATCTGGGAGCTCGATCTCCGTTGACGTGGTCGCCATTCCCCCGTTGAACATGGCATCAAACACTGCGCTGCCCACAGCCAGAACGAACCTGACAGCAGCAGAGACAGAGGCAGGGATAAAGTCGCTTGCAGAGCTGCTTGCAGAGCCTCTTCCCCCCCACTTAATCCTCTTACCTGTGTGCCGGTATCCTTTGAACTCCCATCCCCTTGCCCACTAAAAAATGAACGTCACTGAGCACCTCGTTGTTGAAGAGGAAAGCGAACCTCTCTTTCACGGTGCTCTTCGTTGCCTGCCAGTTGTACACTGGCTCTCGGTACACCAGCACGGAGGCGGCCGCCGGAGTGGCCGTCGGTGCCGCCGCCGGAGAGGCGTTTGACGCCGCGGTGCTTGCCATGTTGGACGCCGGAGAGGCCATTGCTCCGGCTGCCGCAGCACCTGCCGCAACGGGCTGCTGCAGGGAGTTCTGCGCAGTCGGTTGAGTTCCGGTCGAAACACCGTTGCCGTCTCCCCCTCCAGGCCCAAGCTGCGGGTTGGGCCGCCTCGCGGCTCCCTGCGGCCCCCCAGCTGCACCGACCCCTCCGCCGTTGGATGCGGGCATGGAGAAAACACTGTTGCTGGGTTGGCTGTTTCCCAAAGGACCCGGACCAGAGAAACTGAGGCAAGGAGGCCTGCCGCTGTTGTCTCCAGTAGCCATCTTGAACCCAGAGTAGGCGTAAACAACACACTTCCTCTGTTTATTTATTTCTAGCAGGCTCAACAGTCACATCTGCTTTTTGCTTCCCCCTAGCGTTTATCACAAGTATTGCAAGCTATAATCTGCACCAGTGGGTATTTTTATTGTTTGCGTAATACCTCTTTAAACCCCCACCCCACACTTGATTAAAAGCTATTTATTCAGTAATCAGCAGTGGAGAACAATGGGAAAAGGCGTTAAAGGCTTTTTACACTCAAGCGTGATACAAGAAACAAAACAGTGCATAACCATGCAACTAAAAGTAGTACAGAAAATGATCTGAGAGAAAACAATATTATACTATACTTGTGAGAAGAATGTGGAATATTTTGTAAGTTAATATCGTAGCTGCCCAAGCAATTTATTTCTAAACAAGCCAACAGACAGTAGTGTGCAAAATCCTTGAGCCACACCTTATTTCTTTATATTTTGCTTCCAAGCGGCCAGACTTTCTTATACCTGGCCATTTTCAAAAGAATGCTGAATGTTGAATGAATCTGCAAACAAGGCAAAAGATAACACAGTTTGACAGGCATAAAATAGAATTTTTGCAGTGATTAGGTAATTCCAAAAGAGCTATTAGCTGAAACCTTGGCATATCTGAGCACGGTGTACAGTGTGTCCTTAAAAAAACTGAAGATATAGGGCAAGTGGAGGAGAAAAGACAAAAGAAGACGTGGCAGGCTTAAAAACAATTTATATATATATATATATATATATATAAAACTTAACACCCAGCACGCCCCTGCGGGCGGTTTATCCTTCAAGCTCGTATGAAAGTGATCTCAAACACACCGACAACACAGTGAACGCATACCTGGATAAAGAAAAACACACAATAGAACACTATCAGTCATTGACTGGCCTCCCCAGAGTCAGACGTCAACACTATTGAAGCAGTGTGGGATCATGATGAAAGAGAAAGGAACAAAAGGCAGCCAGAGTTTATATTTTGTAATATGGATCCACTTATATGTCTTTTTAACCTGACAGATTTTATATCACGTGCATGTGCACCAATAATAATTAATTTTCACAAGACTCAAAATAATGATGATAATCGCTTTTTTGGATATTTGCTTCATGAGCAGCTGTTCAGACCACAACATTTTTTATCACCTTTAACTATTTCATGTATATACTCTTGCACACATTAGCTGTCACTTGGCACTGTCTATATTTCATCTTACTGTTTCTTAGTGTGACTCAACTGAGTCTATGTTTTGCAGTCTTTGCATTTCACCACTTTTACCATCTGCCTTGCTTGTCATCCTTTGACAAACCCCTGAGATGCATGTTTGATAGCGCCTATTCCACAGCAAAGCCCTTTTTTCTGTCTCCATCTCCATTGTGACACTTTCTTTGTCGGTCTGGCAAAAAACAAAACAAAAAAAGAGATTATAGCCAATGTTGTAGTGCTTTATCCACCTATAACACACATTTACAAATTTGAATGTGCTTGAATGTGTGCTGGGCTTGTTCTCATGGATGCACAGGGGTGGACTAATGAAACTCTAGTCAAAGAGTACGACACTGTACCTGAATAGTCCTGAAACTGTAGAAAGACTTCGTGGGAATGTTAGACCAGATGCTTTGGATGTTGACCTATGCTTGCAGTAATAACAAAACGCTTTTGAAAGAGTTGCATCTGAACAAACCACAGGACCACAGGAACCATGTACTGGTTTGGTGTTGGGCTCTTTGACAGTGGCGGAGGGTTGATGATTTAGTCTTGTCTTGCATCAACAGGACCTGGGCACCTTGTAGTCATTGAGTTGACCGTGAACTCCTCTGTACACCAAAGTATTCTAGAGTCAAATGTTAGGCCATCTGTCTGACAGCGAAAGCTTGGCTTAAACTGGACCAGGAATGTGATCCCAGGGAGGCACAGCAGCAAATCTACAATAGAATGGCTGAAAATAAAAAACATTTTGTAATGGCTCAGTCAAAATCCAGACCTCAACCTGACTGAAAACCTGCAGTGGGATGTTAAGAGCACTATCAAATTCCTGCAAACGTCAACGAACCGCAACAACGCCGTAAAGAAGAGTGGGCCAAGTTTCCTCCACAAGGATGGGAGAGACTGATAGAGTCATACAGACAATGATTACTCCAAGTTATTGCTTCTAAAAGGCTTCTATGAGGCTTCTATGTTGTTGGAATTAAATAATTTGCTGTGCCTCAATAATGGTATGCTTTTTATTAATAATAAGTGTTATAAAGTTATATAGTGTAGTATTAAGTGGACGCAGCCCTGAAAAATAAAGGCATGAGACCATGTGTCCTTGGGGAGTAGAAAGCTGCAGACTCTCACTCACGCTTGCCTTGGAAAATGTAGATAAGAGGGGACCATCTCTAGTGGAAAGTTACTGAGACACTGTTGTTTAGACTAGAATGGTAGTATAATAGTAGTAGCTTCTGTAATAAAACTGTTAGGGGCACACCAGCATTTTGAGATCCACGGCAGCGTGTCATGCAGGACGCATCTCCCTTCTAGAAGTAATGTGAAAGAGTAATAAAGTGTTAAATGGTCTACTGAGCAGTGTTTTGTCTTCCATCGGATGCCTCTGAGGAATCAAAAGAACTCGGTGTAGTGTTGATATTTACAGTGTGCATAGATTCTCACAACCTGCTTCTTCTTTCTTTAAATATTGATGTTATTGTTGATCATCTCAGGTAGTATTTAGCTAACTTACAGACTAGATAATTTTTTAGTACTTCCTGATGTGTAAAAGCTTAGGTTGGATAGGGTGCACTTTCTTTTTTTACCATGAGGGTACGAAGTTCTGTGGACAAGTGGATGACCTCCTGAATATTTTCAGCGGATACTGGAGTGATGCTTTTTGGGGGCTGCACTAACTGACAGTTATACAGTAAAACTCTATTTTCAGACTGATTTCTGAACATGATAGTGGATCTGCTGTGAAACCCCTATCAACACACCGAAAAGAGGGCTAAGTTAAAGGGTTAAGTGCTATTGGATGGGATTAGATTATTTACTTCATCACTGGGTGTATTTTCCATATGCATGACTTAAAAAGAAGAAGAAGAAAAAAAGACCACGGATGCTAACTTGCTAAATGAAAGCGCCACCTGATGTTGATGTTACCACCTGATCCAGCCTTGGATGTGAACTGAGAAAAATACTGGACAACTTTCTCTCTGAAGCAGTGAATGGAAATTCCTGGTCGCCATATTGTTCATTGAGTACATTACATCAGCCAAAACGATATTATTAATTACCCCACCTTCCCGCCTCCCCTTCTGGCTGCTACTCATCACCCGTGACGTCAGGGCGGCACGGCGCGGGGGAGCTGTCCTCGCGCGGAGGGTGCTGCTGCTGAAACAAGATGGCTGTGCGCGCAGGAGGAGCAGCGGCGGCGGAGGAGAGCTGAGGCAATGCAGAGGAGGGGGGGGCGAGGAATTTACTTCTGTGTGTCTTTCTTGTCCTGCCAAAAGAGCAACAGCCCCGCAGAGGAGGAGACGACACGCTTCCGAGATGGTGCTGATTTGTTTCCGTTACCTTTTACGGTGACGGTTTTTAACGGGGCTTTTTTATTTATTTATTTTTTAAACGGACGGACTGACCAAACAAATCACGGAGTCTGAGTAGAGGACAGCCGGGGACGCTCAACACCGCTACCAGAGATGTCCCTGCTGTGTGTGGGAGGTAAGAGGGGAAATGAAAGAGGCCGTGAAAGCCTGCCTGTTTCATGTTATTGAAGTATCACTAACTGCACCAGCTGTCTGACAGAGCCTGCGGGCTATCAGCTCCCAGCAAAAGTGTGTATGTGTATGCGTGTGTGTGTCCCGAGCTATTGTGCTGAATAGTCATTAAATCTCAGAGCAGAAACAGCCCGTTTATTGCGTGGGGAACACCACTGGGATACTTTCAGCAGCACCGTGTGTGTTTGTTCAGCGCTGTCTGTGCTCACGTGTGTCTGACATGAAAAAAGAGCAGTTGTGACTGTTTGTAGTAGAAAGCATGAACGGGCTCTTTGACTTTCTGTAAGCCCGGGGAGAACCGCTGCATCTTCTCCCGGCTCGCACTGTTGCGGTTGCCCGGTGTAAGCCTCCGTGTGTGTCATCCACTTCATTCATTCATGCGTGGGCAGTCCAAAGAGGAGGAGGAGGAGGAGGACGAGGAAAAGCCCCTGCCGCTGCCGCACCCCTCGCCTCCTCCTCCTCCGTTCACCGTGAGGGAATACTGGCTGTAGTCTGGAGGTGCGCGTCACTTCTGCGCGTTTTCCCTCAAGCGATGCGTCACCTCCTCCCACCAGACTCCCCGAAAGCACCTGATGCTGATACTGTTGCCTCTCCGCGCGATGAATAAGCATCTGCTGTGATTGCTCATAAGCTGGAACCTCCAGCTTCACATCCAGGGCGCGGTGAACGCACACGAGGAGAGGATGAGAGAGGCGGGGGGAGATTTTACAGCGAGACACGCGGTTGTTCTCAAGTGCGTTTTTGGCATAATTTGATGATAGATTGGGGCTGAATCAGCAAAAACTTGCCACCTCAAAAAACCCAAAACTGTTTAAAAACTGTAGTCAATAGATGGAATTTAAGCAAAATTGGTGTTGAATAGCAAGTTGTCCTCTAAGAAAGTTCCAGCCAGGGCTCTCAGTGTCTTGTAATTATTCATCTACATTGCTCTGGTCTTTAAGATGCCATGAAACATGAAATGAAACTGAAGCTTTCAGTTTAAAGTCATTCCATAATAATTTAATGGGTACCTGCTTTCTCCTTTTTACATAACTTAAAGGTGACGTTTAAAGAAAGCCTAGATGAGCCTACATGCACAAGTGCACTACTGAATATTTGTAATTTTTACTTGACTATTGACTTTTATATCAATTCTCTAAAGCTGTGACTAATACAGCCTCTAAAACAGATCAAGGGTTGGGCTGTAGTGTAGACATACAGTGTAGGTGAGCTCTAGGCAGCTGTCAAATGTGTGTTAGTGGCAGCATAAAGACAAAAGAGAAGTTAAGTGGTTCGTGAAGTCACCTTTGATATGGCAGACCCATTATGGATGCCAGCCCACCACATCTTGTCCCACCGGGTCCACCCACTGAGTGTTCCTGCTCTGAGTCAGTCCCAAGTGTCATTAAGACGCTGAGCGTTATTCATTCATAAACACTGGCTGCGGCTGTCAGTGTTGTAGTCTACGAGACTTGGCAGCGGGCCCTTTTTCTATTCCGCTTACATCATTCATGCTTACCTGACTGGAGCTATTTCTGGCCTCCACAGTACTTCATGCCTCTCAAATAGGCAGCATTTCTTTGGCGCATCTGCCGACCAAGCAGAATTCAGACACTGATACAGATTAACTCTGAAAAACTTGGCTTCTTTTCCAGCAGATAGCCCACATACTGTACTCTGAAGTCCACTTATTCTCCCTGTCCTCTCGATTTGGACACTAAATCAGGGACTGACACTATCAGCAACTGCAGGGGCTGCTGCAGATCTCATGTATATGTGATGCTTCAGTATAAAGCACTGTCTGTCTGAGTCATGTCATCCCTCGTTTCTGTCACTGGATGGCTGAACTCAGCTCACATGATGAAAACTGCTGGCATATCAGAGATACATACCAAAAAATAAATAAATAAATAAATAAAAAATGTATTTATTGTGGTGACAGCTGAGTTGGCGTGCAGCTGTGATGAAATGTTGTTTGCAGAGTATTTCTCATCATAACGCTCACTGTCAGAGAGATTTATGGTTGCATGCTATCATTAAGCTTTAGCTTTCTGCCACTGAAAATCCAATTCACTTTTTATTGATCCTTCTTTTACATACTGCTGCTTTTCCAGGGCCGTGTTAGTGTTGACATTAAAACACAGCAGGAGGCAGGCTCTGATGGGGTCTTCCCAAACAATGTGAAGATGTAACATTGAATCAAAAATTTCATTTTCGGTTGTCTTTTACAGACATCAAAAGGAATCAGAGTGTCAGGGCAAAACAAAAAAAAAAATCAATGTTATTGCAAATATGATAACCCATTGTTTGGATATTTATTTGTGTTTAGCAATAAGAATGGTGGTGGATCTTAACATTACTCTCATTGCTGCAGGTGTGTGCGAGCAAGCGTACACACCTGCTGATGTAACAGCGTGCCACTTGAGTTTTTGTGTGCGGCACGAAAGAAGCGAGAAATAGAAACATACAAAAAAAATAAATAAATGAAAGTGCTCTGCTGACTCAGAGCAGTTTTTATTTTATGGTGGTTGGTTTCTGTGTGGACAAGCCTGTGGAGAGTATTGTGAAGTAATTTGTGAATTGGTGTTAAAATAGTTTTTGTTTTAAAGATCTGGTTGCATAATCTAGCGAGGCGTTTTATTAACATGTGCACACACATGTAGTGTGGGGATCTGCATGGAGGAGAGCGAGTGGGTAGTGGAGCATTAAAAATGTATGGGCGTTACGTCAGGGCTGGTAAAAAGGTGCTGCAGAGAGAGAGAGAGAGAGAGAGAGAGGAGAGCCTGGGCTTTAACTGTATACTGAAAAATCACACGTGGTGAAGATGGAAATGTTCCCTTTGAAAGCTCGTACAATAAACCACAATCAAGCCATATAACTGAGCTCCTGCATTATGTTAAGGACTTCATAATTAAATCACTTGCTTTATATGTGCACTGTGTCTGCTACTGGGGAATTAATAAAATTGAATAAACACAATTAATAAAATTCTAGTTTGGGTTTCAGTTTAACCCTTTCCACCCTGCAAGTCCCTGTATCAGGACCATATACAAGCCCATTTTACCTAACACTCACACTCCAACTGATGCACCAGGGGTAGCTTGTGGTTCAGTATTTTGCCCAAGGGTATTTGGACGTGCAGACTAGAGAAGCTGGGCATAGAACCACCATCCTTCTGATTAGTAGACGACCCGCTCTGTCTCCTGAGCCACAGCTATCATTGGGCAACACAGTGTTTTTAGTGAATACACCTTACTGATTTAACTTGGTGCGTGATGACTCAGAAGCACCGTCGTGCTTGATTTCTGTCGCATCAGATTCTGTAGAGTTGCAGCTCAGCAACAAAAGCACTGCCCTTTAGGCTGAAGTAAAATTCTTAGAGCAGAAAAGTAGTGAAAATAAAAACAACAAAGTAAAACTAAATGGGAAAGGAATTAAAAATGACTTACTAAATGTATTTTAAAAAATTGATAGAATATCATTTGTCTGAGGCTGCTCATTGTTGTGTAATTGGAAAGCTCATTAAGTGTTTTCTGCATGTGTTCTTTCTCAGACTAAAAGGAACTGAAATTAATAGGATGCATTTTATGGGTTAATATGCTGTAGTGTTACTGCTCTAACCCATGAACTAAAATGAGACTGACATCTGAGCTCTATCCCGTCCGTGTATTAGCATGTAGATGCGTTGTATTTGCCGTTTCTGTATCCCACACTGATGAAACTCAGCAGGACACCCGTGTTTTTCATTGCCAACTCGGCTGGAACTTATAAGCACCGAGTTCAAGTCTGGATCATTAAAATTTAGCTTCCCTGAGTCAAGACTTGAGCTATTTGTGTAAAATGTGGATGTTTGCTGTGCAGTCGTCACCAATTCCATCTGATTGGAAAGTATGCGAGGCTATTTTTTTCTTAATCTAATAATGCGATTAATTTATGCAGTAATTTGTTGTGATTTCATGTTATGTGTGTTTTACTAAAACTCACACTGTCATTTCTTGTGCATCGCAAGCATCCCCGTGTTGTCCGATTTCAGTGCAAAAGCTAAAAACAGAAGACACATTAGCATGGCAACAGATGGTGTTCCTGTGTGTCACTGTGTCCCTCTCTGTGTTTTCACAGTGAAGAAAGCCAAGCTGGATGGACCCCAAGGTAAGACCTGGGATCCTGGAAGTAACATGAGGTGCAGGGGCAGAGATATAAGTCTTTAAAAAGACTGAGCACACATTGTAAAGTCAAAGAATAGAGGGACAGGAAATCTGTTATTGTGTAGGAATACAGTTGAAGAGAGGGAGACTACCTTATTGTTTTCCATTTTAAAACACCTATTTCTTCTTCCCTTTCTCCTCAACAGAGAAGTTCAACACTTACGTGACTCTAAAAGTACAAAATGTGAAGAGCACAACCATCGCTGTCAGGGGCAACCTGCCCAGCTGGGAGCAAGACTTCATGTTGTGAGTCCTTTGTCATCTTCTGACAAAGCTTCCTCTCTTTCTCCTTCTGTACTCTCCTCTCTCTAACTGCATTCTCTTTCCATCCTCCCATCACACTCTCAACTCCAGCTACTTGAGTGCTTTCATGATGTTTTTCTTTTTTAATCTCAGCTTTTCCCCGGCCCTCTCCAGTTTTTCAGTCCATCCCAAGTGCCCTTTATCCCTGTATTGTTTCAAATATCTCTTCCTCTCTGCCTACAACTGCCTCATGCTCTTTTTCATCTGCTCTCCCTCGATACTTCTGCCCATCTCATCCTTATTCTCAACCTTGGCTCCTTCCCAGCCCCTCTCTCCTCTCCTCTTCTCTGTCATTTCCTCTAAACACAAATCCTTGTTATTCATTTTTTCAGCCTCTCCTCCTCATCCTCTCTGTATTTTATAGTCACCCCAGCACCCCTCATATTCACAGCTTGCTTTAACAATCTTTATTCACTTTAAAATTAGTTTGTTTTGTCTTATTTTACTTAGGATGTAATTGGTGGTTTCAGCCAATAAAATATTACACAACACTGAGTATTTTTCATATAGAGTGATCCAGTGTGGTACTGACAGAGTGGCAGCATATGGGTGATAAATGGTGAGAATCACTTAGCATGTGGGATGCAGCAGGCAGGATTACTGCGGCGTCCTGTGCATCTGTATGATGGTCGGAGGCGTTGAGTGGTGTGCTGGGGTTGCATCAGTGAAGCTGCGTTATGTAATGTTTGGGCTGCAGAGAGCGCCTCATGCCCCCACTCAAACCGTCTTTAAATGACTGTGCCCCCTCAGTCACCACCATGAATCAAACAGGCACTTTTCTTAAAAGGAGTCACCACCGAGATGGGAAATCCACTCCCTCCATTTCTTAATTAAAGTTCCCGATTTCTCCCTCCAGGCATGCGATACAATCACCTCCTCCACTGCCTTCATCACATTCTTACCCTCCCTCCCCCTTTTTATGCCTCACTCTCACTCTTTTTTTCTGTCCTGCTGTCTTGTAAATGTTTTATGGTTCATGCTCACATCCCAAAGGAACATGTTTTAAATTTGTCATAGCGGAGCCCAAAAGTAATTACTTGTGTTTGTTTAATGTGGGGAAAGTATTCAGATTCATTACTTAAGTAAAACTACATGTAAAACAAAGCAAAAGTCATCCAGTACACTAGAATTTAAAAATTCTTAAGTGTTCATGGCAAAATAGACTTATAGTAAGTATAAATTGTAGACCTACACTCACTGGCTGCTTTATTCAGTACACCTGCTGAACTGCTTATTGACACAAATATTGAATCAGCCCATCACATGGCAGTAACTCAATACACTGAGGCATGTAGACATGATCAATATGACCTGCTGATGTTCAAACTGAGCACGAGAATGGGTGAGAAAGGTGACTTAAGAGACTTTGAAAGTGTGAAAGTGGCATGAAAGTGGTCTGTTGGTGTCAGAAGGGCTGGTGTGACTATTTCACAAACTGCTGATCTACTGGGATTTTCCCACACAAGCATCTATAGGGTTTGCAGAGAATGATCCTAAAAAGAAAAAAGCTGATTCACACAAGCTCGTCAAAACCCGACAACAGAAAATTGGAAAAATGTTGCCTTGTGCTGTAATAGTCTCAATTTCAGTTTAGGCTCATGATAGTAGCGCAATGGTGTGGGGCATATTTTATTAGCACAGTTTTGGGTCCGTTAGTACCAACTGAGCATTGTATACCCATCCTCTGATGGTTGCTTCCAGCAGGATAACACACAATGTTGTAAAACTCAAATCATCTCAAACTGGTTTCTTGAACATGACAGTGAGTTCACTGTCCTTCAGTGACCTGCACAGTCACTAGGTCTCTCTTCACCTTTGGGATATGGTGGAACAGGAGATTTACATCATCTGTGTGCAGCTGGCAAATCAGCAGCATCTGTGTGATGCTCAAGTATATCAGGCATACCTTTAAAAAAGTGGTTACGCAGGAAAAATATTTTATTTGACACTGATATGTGAAACAATGTGAAAGTGTCCTAATTTATAGTTACACAACTGTGCCATTTAATCTACTAACACAGGTTTTTTTTTTAATCTGTTACAATGTTTTGCATTTTATAAGCTAATCATATGTTCCTAATGAAATAGTACAGCATTAGTCTCTTTAATACTCTTAAAGTCTATAGACGCATGCAATAGTCAAACTCTTTGTCTGGATTTTGGACTTGAATTTTCTTTGTCTTCACAGTGAAATTAACCGCCTAGACCTGGGTCTGACAGTAGAGGTGTGGAACAAAGGATTAATCTGGGACACCATGGTTGGCACTGTGTGGATTCCACTTCACAGCATCCGGCAGTCCAATGAGGTTTGACACTAACCACGATCACAACTTTAGAAATAGCTGTCAAGTGGTGGTTGAGGACTCTTCACTCAGTTTTATGTTTGTGTAATGCAGGAAGGTCCAGGGGAGTGGCTCACGCTGGACTCTCAGGTCATCATGGCTGATAATGAGATCTGTGGCACCAAAGATCCCACCCTCCACCTGGTTTTACTCGATACGCGCTTCGAACTGCCTCTAGGTGAGAAATCAATATTCACATCAAAACCAGAAACTGTCAGTTGGTGGGAAAAAAATGAGAATTTGAAATTACAGGAAGTCATCAATCCTGTTGGCAACCGGGGGGATATGGAGCAAATAAATTATGTCTGTTGGTACATTTTCACAGCAAACAGTGATAAATGAGGACCAATAATTTCTGACTGATTAATTAAGCTGACCTACTTTTCAATTCTATGTTTGAGAGGACGTCGTGTGCAGATGTGTGTCATGGAGGGCAGTGTTTGTGCTCTTCTTTTCTCGGTGATCAAGCTGTGTTCCACTTAGCATTGATTAGGTGTCATTTTCATGCTGTTTCCCCTTCCTGTAGTCAATATTGCACACCTGACTCCACAGTTTGTGGACCTGACCTATTTATAGGTACTTGGCTTTAGACCTGTAAGTGGAGGAGGGCAATTTTCAATGTCACTGTATCCTAGTTAGACCAAAGTTTCCAATCTCAATAATATTTACGGATGGCTTGTTATACAATACTTTGTCTTCATTTGGGTCGCCTTTCATTTGTGACATAGAACAAAACAGTTCTTATGCAGACAGTCCTGTGAAAAACTATTTTAAGTGCTTATTTAGGAGAAGCTCTGTTTTTGCTGTGTTTGTAAGTGAGCCTTTCTCACTGGTTGTTTGCAGATATCCCAGAGGATGAAGCACGGTACTGGGCCAAAAAACTGGAGCAGCTCAATGCCATGAGGGACCAAGATGTAAGCTGTTACCCAGTTTGATTTAATATCCCTACGGCACATCCGTACTTTTTAGGAACAAGCCAACATGATTAATTGGGGGAATATTTTTCAGTTTACGAGATGAAATCCAACATTTTCTCCACTTCTGTTTCATTATTTTTCAATTATCCTCACGGTCTCGGCTCCAGTATTCATACCAGGAGGAACAGGAACGCCCTCTGCGTGTGCCAGGAACCCAGTGCTGTAAGTAACCCGTCGCTGTTTTTACAAATCAGTTTGTGCTTAACAGGAGAATTATGTGTCTAGCTTCAGAGATGTAATTAGTTTAAGATCAGCATGTGCATGGTGCATATAACCACACGAGGGTTGTTGAGCATAAGATGGGGAAAAGGGCCCGGATATCTGCACTGTAAAGAGATCGATAGCGTTAGATATCCAGAGGCGAGCTCCTCCAGAATCCTCTGTGTTTCGACCATTAACTCCGTCTGCAAGGCTTGCTGAGCCAGCTGTCTGGAAAGGCTTTCCATTCACCACCTCCATCTTGGAAATTTGAAGTGTTTAATGGCACGGAATCATGTTTACGTTTTAACACCGGTATAATTCATAATCAATACTGACATCCTCCTGTTTCCCTGCAGGTAACTGGAGTCTGTGGGGAGACCAACAAAGTAAGTGTACATACACTCACACTTTCTAAATTGCTTTGACTCTGCAATCCATCATTAGATTTGAAATCAAGCAATATGATCAATGGAGCGCTGACTTTGAGCTTCAATTTGAGGTCGTTTTCGTGTAGTTGTATATCGGGTGAACTGTGTTGGAGTGATTGTGATTTCAGCCACCTCTGAAAGCTGTGAGGCTATATTAAATTCCATATGTGGTAGTCACAGCAGTACAAACAAATATCTACTTCCAGTAGCAGTGTTACTTGTTACTGCAGGTAATAAACAGACCTTTGTTTACTGCCATGCTGGTAAACAAAAATGACTTCAATGACAAAGTTTACATATTATTTCAAGTAATTTCGATGAACTAAACTTTTAACATTAGTTACTGTTTTATTTATTTATTTTATACAGTGATTGAAAGAAAAAAAAATCAGCATCTCATTGTCCGGACATTCAAATCTACACAAAAAGTCTCCTTTGTCTCGCTTCCTTCCTGACTATCGCTTTCTCTCTCACTGTGATTAGCAGATGGTGTTATATAAGTGCCTTTCAGACTCACCCACACAACTGCAGCGATTCATCTCTCTTCACTCAGATTTTAAAAAAAGGAAAAAGCAGGGAGTGGGGTGTGATGATGGATGCTGAGCTGATGGAGAGGGGAGAAACAGGCAAAGAGAGAGAGAGACGGGGGGCACACGTGGGGGACATGAAGTTTGATGCCTTTAATTAGTGTTTTTACATGCCCAGGCGGATGAAGATGAAGGTGCGAGCGGTGCAGCGGCTGCCTCCATCAGTGGCTTTCAGAGTGCAAAAGATGATGGATAATGATGAATGATTAATAGATAGCTGGTTTCTCTTTCGACTGCTTCAGCACTGTTCAAGTCGGTCATCACTTCCCTCTGGGATTTTTAATCTAATCCAATCTATGGACACCACAGAAAAGTAAAGCGTCCCCTCAGCAAGCGGCATAGATTTACATTCGGCTATGACGGGAGGGTGAGAGGGAACATGCTGATATTCGTCGTGTGCTTCATGTTTCACTTCACTTTGAATGGCCTGCAGTTTATGGGTGTAGCTGGGGTTCAGCGGCTCATCTTTATTATCTGTAATTACCATAGTGTAAAAAATTGGTTTAGTGCCAGTGTCATTATTTTCATGGTAAATTATTCTGAATTTCTTCTTCCGGCTATAGCAAATTGTGAAGTTTTTTTTTTCTTGCTATGAATGTGTGTGCTCCTCTGTAGATGAAGACCCAGATAGTGCTGTGGACGACAGAGACAGCGACTACCGCAGTGAAACCAGTAACAGCATCCCCCCTCCCTACTACAGCACATCCCAACCCAACGCCTCTGTCCACCAGTATCCTATCAGCCACCAGCACCGCAACTCCAGAAGCTTCTCTTACCCTCGCTCTGGCAACAGCCATGACCTCGACTACCACCATCAGAGGACTGTCAGGTGTGTTTCTGCTTTGGTGTAGGCGTGTCTGTCCCAACAGTACCATGGCTGGCAGATTAGATGTGATGTTTAGTTCAGCTATAACCAATTTTGTCGCAGACGTTTTGATCTTCTATAGTAAGAAAAGACACAGGGGATATTAAAAAAAAAAGTATTTTTCCAGGTGCCTCAATAAGCCACGACAATATGATAATGGCCTGCATGAACAATACCTGGCACCTAAGTGGAAATCAGCCATGAATCATTCATGAATCATTCATTAATTCATGTCCGCCTGTGTTTTTCCTGCTGTGACAAGTCAGAAAGTCCTGTTAATGACTCAGTACAGTTAATGAAAATGTTCAGTGTCTTTGGTGCACATGCAAGCCTTTCATTGGTTTTTTCAGACAAAAAGCTGCATCTGTTTCAGAGTTGTTTACAACACTGTTAGACCTCTCAACATTTACATATCTTCCACAGAGTTAGAATGAAAATATACATTCATCCACACTCTGCTTTATGAATTATTCAGGTGGCAATCTCATGGTCAATACTGCACATAAGATTAGCTGTCTCTGTGAGTGTATTGGACAGGGCAACCTCCTCACATCCCCGCACATCCTTCTTCATCTCTTCCTCTCAGCTCTCTGCACTCGCTCCCTCTCTGCACTTTTGTTTTGTCACCGTGCTCACCATCCCTCCTCTCTTCACCGTCTGCCTCTCCCTCATTCATCCTTTTTCTTCTCTGTGCCTCTATTTTGTTTTTAATAACCCCATTCATCAAATAGCATGAATAAGTTTTCCCCATTTGTTGCATTTCTTGATGCTTTTTTCATTTTTCCTTGGTCAGCTTTCTCGGGGCCTCATACCTTTCTGTTCTGCTCTATTTCTTGCTACTTGTCTGGTACTCTTGTATCCCTGGTGCTTTTCATTGATTAGCCATCAGCATTATTTCAGGCGGCCTCAAGACATGTAGAAAAGGTATTTTGTTGAGCTGTCTAGCAGTGTATCAGCCATAAAGGGCTCTAATATAGTGCTCTATAAGCATTTTTAAGATAATAGTTCATAGAGGGATGGTAAACCATTTATTCTACATATGCCTAGATACTCACTAATATACATGTAATAATAGCATAAATTATAGTGTATGTATGTTTATTATAAAACTGTCAACCTTTTCTTAGTACCTTGGGTACTCTCCAGGCAATGCTGTCTTGCATTTTTATATTTTTCTCTTCTCTTCTCTTCTCTTCTCTTCTCTTCTCTTCTCTTCTCTTCTCTTCTCTTCTCTTCTCTTCTCTTCTCTTCTCTTCTCTTCTCTTCTCTTCTCTTCTCTTCTCCTCCCTCCAGTCCCACTGGGAGCTATGCATCATCTGCAGAGCTCAGCCGGTGCAGCAGTCAGCTGAGCGAGGAAGACTACGGTGGTGAGTACGGGGAGAGGGACCTTTACGATGAGAATGACTCCTACCATTCCTGTCACTCCTCCGTTAGCTATAGTAAAGGCTCTCCAGACTGGGACCCTGATGAGACTCAGGGGGCGTACAGCGATGAAGGTGGCTACAGCAAAGATGGAGGAGAAGAGGCTGCTCTGTATGAGGAGGATGACGGAGGACTGTTATATGAAGGAGAAGAGGAAGGCCTCTATGAGGATGAGGAGATGATGTATGATGATGAGGATTTGTACAATTTGGATGGGACCCTCAGTGAGGACATGGAACCTCCCTTCACTCCCACTCCAACCTCAACTGCCCCTCCAGCACTTGATGTACCCAACTCCAGGCCCCCTCTAGAGAAGCAAAACTCCCTGCACCAACAGCAGCCTCCTGCTCAACCCTCTAACCAGTCCAACCAGGCTCATTCTGCTGGTATGGCACCAACAACACAGTCCCCTTCTGGTCAACAAACAGCCCAACCGCCCAAACAACCCCAGACCCAAACACAACCCCAGCCGCAGCCAGCTCCTTCTGCCACGTCCTTCTTCTCCATGGCCAAACCTCTAACAGCTGCTGTCACAGGATTGGCTTCCAGTTTCCTGTCTTCTGTCCCCACAGCCCAGCCAGCTCAGTCTCACCCTTCACCTTCAGCTGTATCTCAGCAAAACCATTCTGCTGCAGCTAACTCTGTCCCTCCATCTCACCCAGCCACTTTGGCTAACTCAGCCCCTGCTGCATCCCAGCCCCCTTCCAAAGCAATGGGCCCTTCATCTGAGCAAACCCCATCTAATCTCAATGATCTGGCGACCCAGTCAATGTCATTTGAAGACCAGGCTCCCATGGTTGAGGAGGAACCATGGCTAGAGCAGGAAACAATGCTGGAGAAGGAGGCCAGAACCCCTCCCGCACAGAATGAAGAGATGATTCCCATTGAGCAGAAAGAGGAGAATTTTGAAGAAAGCAGACCCGTGACCCCAGATGAGGAAAAAGAGATGCCACCTGAGAGGTAGGATTGAAGGTTGAATGGAAATAAGATCAATTCACTGAATCAACAAAAAAAAATCAGAGCTGAAAAGTTGTTTTCACAAAGATCTTTTCAGCTGAAAACAACTTTTCTTCAGCTGAAAAAAGTCAAAAAATGTTGTTGTTTTTTCTTTTAGTCCTCCAGTAACAGAGGAGCCCAAAGAGCCAGTTGATCCAGCAGTTAGAGCCAAAGAGAACTGGCACAGACTCTACAACAAGGTCTTAGAACAACTCCGGGAGGTAAGTGCACCATTTACTCCCAGTCTCAGCTCTGACCGAGCCACACCCTTCCAGCCTCACTGCAACAGTCCACTCATCTGAGCTGTGTGCCTGATTCAGCTCCACCCAGTGATATCAAAAATACACCTCAGTTCCAGGGACTCTAAAGTGTCTACCAGGTCTCTGAAATATGTATGCGCTATCCATTATTTATGTGCAGAGGCAGGGTACATACACTAACTTCTTGAGTTCTGTTTTGATAGTGTTTTATGCAGACTTAATGTGTTTCATATTCTATAATTGATACCTTTTTGGCTTCCTTAAAAATAAAAATACTTGGCAGGGAGCAAACTTCATATTTTAGCCTGGGTGCAGCTCCACACCACTGCTTGACAAGAACTGCATGGCCTAGCCAGATACATTAAGTTTTGCTTGGTCGGTTTTCACTTGCATATTTTATTTATATATTATGTTGCTGTTCATTGCGTTTGAATTCAGTTGTGCAGAGAAACAATCACTTGCTTCAATGTTTATTTTGATGTGTGTTGCATTATGTTTTTGTACATTTGGCTTCCTTCCCCTCTCTTTATTTTGATTTTTTTTGTTTGTTTGTGCCAACCCGCTTTGTTTTCTTTCCAGTTTCATGTCATTGCCATAGTGACACTCACATGCACTTTGCTCGGCCATCATTGGAGCATGCTGACAGGTAGGTACAGCCTGAACGTGTTGCTTGAAAGACAGAAGGAAATGCGTCCTGCTGCATATCTATATAAACAGACACCTTCGCTTCGTTCATTCATTTTTCACAACAATTTGACCTTTTTTAGTTGTATCTTTCAAGAGCTGAGCAGTTTGCATATGTGACATAAATTAATTGGCTTTCCAGAAACACCTTTGAATTGAACGTTTACATAAATAAGAGTACTTTGCATAGCTCCATAATCCATAGTAATTTACTGACTAAGTGGTTCTTTTGGTTCTAAATTCTGCTGCCTATAGAGTAAATGCCTTTGTAAACGCCATTATCTTTGTTTCACAGCTGTACAAAGAGCACACTAACTCTGTAATTTCTCTGACCCGCCCTCCTTCAAACAGTGATACAATAATTCAAAATGGGATGGGGTTTAAATGTGAAGAGTTTAATTGAGCACTTTCATAATCAGATAACTTTCATTATGGTGATGCAGCTGTATTCATGCAGCATATTAAAGGAAAAGAAAACCCTGTAGGGACAAACTTCAGATGTCTTTTTTCTTCTTTGACATTCCTCCTCTTTCTCTCTCAGGCTCGAGGAGAGACGTCCAACTCGCTGTGGTTTGGTAAAGGAGGGTGAGTCGTTTATGTTCTCTTACATGACATTACATCAGACAGTGTTTCAGTTAGGTCAAATAATATATCAGCAATTTTACAAAGTACATGAGAAATTTGAAATATTATATAACTTTTTACAGGTAATAACTGTTTCCTTTGAAATACCTAGACATTAAAGTGAAGCCACTCCATAACATTAACACTGTCTGAACCCTGAAATGTACAGTACATTGGCAAATATTGTTTATTTTTCCACAAAATTACCAAAAATTTATGCAGTAATAAAAATTACTAACAGAATAATTTATCTCTTTTCCTGTAAATTTTCTTACACACTACTTAAATGTACTCACAATATAATTGTTTCTTTGTTTCCTGATGTGTTAGCCCTGTTATTCTAGTAAATTTACCCTTTAAGTATTTGTAGGTAATTATTTTGTCATTTCAAGTAAAGTACATTAAAATTCCATTTAATTACTTGGGAAGTATGCACCTCAAGTACAATTAAAGTTATCCTCAGTTCATTGGTGAAAGAATCCTTTAGTGTTTTAGCTTGACAATCCTTTTTTTTTAGCCCAGAAATGTTTCGTTCTGTTTTATCGAGGCTCGTTCAGCTTGTGGCATTAAGCCAGTCAGCACTGAACAGCTCTGGGGTGCCCCGACTTGGCTGGCAGGTCGTTTGTAGATGAGGGAGACGTCAGAGCTCAACTGAAGCTTCATGCTGAAGAAATGCTACGTTAGCCAAATAGAAACCCAGCAGTTAATGCTAGGTGTGTGGAGTGTCATGCCCACTATTTTATACAAAGCAGCCGCTGTAATTAAACTCCCCAATCAAGTCCTTGAGAAGTCCTTGACTGAGCATTAAAAAGGACTGAGATAAATCCATCACCCTCTTTGTTCCAAATCTCAAGTTTATAGTAAAGCATTTTGATTATAAAAATATAAATACTGATGAGTATATGCATAAATATTTTACTGTTTATTGTTCAACTTACAGAATGGGAGGTGCACTATACAGTATTGACAGCATGCCCGACCTTCGCAAGAGAAAAGCCATTCCTCTAGTCAGAGATCTGGTGAGAACATTAACACACACACGTGCACAAACACGCGGACACACACATGTAATAAACCCCACACTAAGAATCCTTTTTGTGTAGACACAATTGATTTCTGTCTACGATCTTTCCTCTGTCATTGATTTACTGTCTTTTATTTTGCGTTGTAGTTAGTTTTTCTTCCTCTTACCTTATGCATGATTGAACTTCTACTTTTCTAGTTCACCTGTTTTTATAATCAAAAGTAAATTTACTCCACCTGTAGCCAGTTTGATTGCTGTGCTTTGTTTGCTGATAAATGCTGCATAGCAGTAAATAAGAGTTCAGGAAACATACTTGTACACACACAGATCATTTAGATTCTGATAGCTCACTGTTTTAATATCCCTAACTTTGCTCACATCTGTTTTTGTCTCCTTCCACTCTGCTCCTGTGTTTAATCATTGCCTGATATCTTTAGGCGATGGTAAGTGTATTTTATTCATCAAAGAAATCAAATATTAGGATCTATGCAGTTGCTCCACACTTGAAAACATTTTTTTTGTTTGCCGTCTCCTCCTCAGTCTCTGGTGCAGAATTCACGTAAAGCTGGAATCACCTCAGCCATGGCCTCCACTACTCTCGGCAATGAGGAGCTGGTGGGTTTTCCTCCACATGTTTCTTTGTCAGTTTTTTTTTCAGGACCTTCAGAATTTAATAAATAGCTGGACTTAAACATATGTTTCTTTTCTGTGTGGCACTTGCAGAAGATTCATGTTTATAAAAAGACCCTGCAGGCTCTGATCTACCCCATCTCCTCCACTACACCACACAACTTTGAGGTGTGGACAGCCACCACTCCCACCTATTGCTATGAATGTGAGGGACTACTCTGGGGCATCGCACGTCAAGGCATGCGCTGCTCAGAGTGCGGTGTCAAATGCCACGAAAAGTGCCAGGATCTGCTGAATGCCGACTGTCTGCAGAGTAAGGCCACACAGATTTTGGCACTCGTGCGGACAGGCATAAAACATACACATCTTTCTATTGCGCATCTGCACACACCCAAACTGTTTTAGCTCCTCCTGTGTATCCTTCTGCCCGATTGACATCCCATTATTCTTGTCCTCTGTCCACTCTCACATTCTCCTCCCTCTTCCTTTCCAATTTATCTCCTGAGTAATGTGCTGTCATACCCCTGCCCTTTTTCGCTCTCCCTTCTCCCCATAGGCTTTGCATCCATACTGCTTTGTCTAATTTAGTTTCACAAAGAGTGACTTATCCAGTTCCCATCCTCATCTTAGAGTCAGTCTAGGCGATGCATAATTCATTTCTTCTGAGTCCAAAGATTCTTATAAGATCTTGATCCTGGAAACATTTGTTGATCTTTTTACAGTTACTTGACTATCTTGTTTTTCCCGAGTAGATCAATGGTTAAGTGGAGTCAGTCTCTGTCATTGTTTGAGGGAATTTAGGGGTTTGACTCCTGGCCAAGAAATGTCTTTCTAAATTGATCTGATGCTATCTTAACTTGGTGCCCAGTTTTAAGGAAATATATTGCAGTGACTCAGATATATTCCCTTCCCAACATATTCCCACTATCAGCTATTCGTTGTGCATCCCTTCATTCATTTTTTTTCCTGTCTATTCAGGAGCTGCAGAGAAGAGCTCCAAGCATGGCGCAGAGGACCGGACCCAGAACATCATCATGGTCCTAAAGGATCGCATGAAGATCAGAGAGAGGAATAAGCCAGAGATCTTTGAGCTAATCCAGGAAGTGTTTGCCCTCGACAAAGCAACGCATGGCATGCAAATGAAACAGATCAAGCAAAGTGTGCTTGATGGGACCTCCAAATGGTCAGCTAAAATCAGCATCACAGGTACAATTGAATATACATTTATATATTTACCTGAAATAATTGTTGAAGGATACATGTTTGGAGATGTAAAGCCCATAGATGCAAGTTTGATTTTTATTTTCAGAAGCTGTTTTCTCTTTTTCTTTCTTTTGTAAGAGAGTTGAAAAGATGTTTTTATACATTTACCTTTGTCTCTCGCCTCTTGCTCAGTGGCGTGTGCCCAGGGCCTTCAGGCTAAAGACAAAACAGGCTCCAGCGACCCTTATGTAACTGTTCAAGTTGGAAAAACCAAGAAGAGGACAAAGACCATCTATGGTAACCTCAACCCTGTGTGGGAAGAGAGCTTCCACTTGTGAGTTCACTAGAAAGCCTATCATAAAAGTTTCAAATGCAAATGATATCTTATTAAAAGTTGTTGAAAATTAAATTTTTATGGTTTGTTTTTATGTCTAAGGCCCACGCAGTAGTTGTAGTTTATTTGGACTAATTTCCCCCACCCTTTCTGTATTACAGTTGTCAACTTTTTATGTTTTCCACCCGTTTGTCCCCCTTCTTCATCCAGTGAATGCCACAACTCATCTGACCGCATCAAGGTCCGTGTGTGGGATGAAGACGATGACATCAAGTCTCGTGTGAAACAGAGGTTCAAACGTGAGAGCGATGACTTCCTGGGTCAAACCATCATCGAAGTCCGCACTCTGAGCGGGGAGATGGACGTCTGGTACAACCTAGGTGAGTTTTTGTGGGACAGGAGAAGAGGCTGAAAAGGGGATAGTGTGTTAGAGATGAATGAGAAGATCAACAAGTCAGTAAGAAATAACAGATAATTGAAGTGCTTGTCTGTTGTAGATAGGAGAAATTTTAGCCAACTAAGGGGACATTTCTTGCTTTCTCGTGACAGACAAGAGAACAGATAAGTCTGCTGTGTCTGGAGCAATTCGGATGCACATAAGTGTGGAGATCAAAGGAGAGGAGACGGTGGCTCCTTACCATGTCCAGTACACCTGTCTGCATGAGGTCAGTCTGCACAAACATGTGGTGGAAATCCTTTAACCTCCTAGGACCTGGCGTCCACATATGCAGACATCACATTTTGGGTTATTTAGACCAAAATACTCAATTTTGCTCTACAAGGGCCTGATATCCACTTACGAGGACATTATACTGCTACTGTTCTATCAAAATTTTAAACGAATATCCTCATATGTGGCTCTTATTTTTCTTAAAAACAAAAATAAGGTTAAAAAAAAAATCTGGTAATTCTTTGTTTTTACATTCATTGGGCCCCAATATGACCAAATATCAAAGAGAAATTAAAAATGCATGCCGTGGAAGAGTTCAGGTCTTAGGAGGTCTTTTTGGAATATTTTAATTATTTATTATATCAGATCCAGTCAGTTTACACAGACATAAATGGGCACATTTAGGTCTAATACTATCATTTTATCCTGCTAATTGCTATTTAACTGCCAGTGATAATGTAAACATTTTTATAGCTTAGTACATAAAATCGCCCTTACTTCCTCTTTGTATGTGTTCAGCATTTGTTCCAGTACACAACTGAGGAGCAAAACGGCGGTGTGGTAAAGATTCCTGACGCCAAAGGAGATGATGCCTGGAAGGTGTACTTTGATGAAACGGCTCAGGAGATCGTTGATGAGTTTGCCATGAGATACGGAGTGGAGTCCATCTACCAGGCCATGACGTTAGTATCCCAAACAGATCCACGAGAGCCAAATGTAAATGTTTGAAACGTGAAGTGCTGACGTGCTAATAAATGGTTTCATGAAGCACACAGTGCATCTAAATCTTGACCACACAGTGTATTTTCTTACCGTGCAATGCAGGAAT
This sequence comes from Aulonocara sp. 'chitande type north' Nkhata Bay, assembly GCF_057382095.1. Classification (NCBI taxonomy): domain Eukaryota; kingdom Metazoa; phylum Chordata; class Actinopteri; order Cichliformes; family Cichlidae; genus Aulonocara; species Aulonocara sp. 'chitande type north' Nkhata Bay. Next base: position 23,309,923 of record NC_141361.1, on the reverse strand, counting down.
ATGAGATGAGAAGTAAATGTACTAAATCTTTGCCTTTTTGCCACATCCACCCCACAGCCACTTTGCCTGCTTGTCATCGAAGTACATGTGCCCAGGAGTGCCAGCCGTGATGAGCACACTACTTGCCAACATCAATGCTTACTACGCCCACACTACCCAGTCCTCCAACAATGTTTCAGCCTCAGACAGATTTGCTGCATCAAACTTTGGAGTGAGTCCCTGAAAGAGTTTGTCCTTTCTTATATGTGACTATACGCACATGGGACAATTTATTAGGTACACCTTGCTAGCACCAGTTTTGATATCGTTCTGCCTTCGGAACTGCTTTAATTTGTCATGGCACAAATTCAGCAGTGTACTGGCAACATTCCTCAGAGATTTTGGTCCATACATAATAATGATGCTATCTGTTGACTGTGGAAGCCATCTGAGTGCAGAGAACTCATTATCATGTTAAGAAACCAGTTTGAGATGATCTGAGCTTTGCGACACGGTGCGCAGTTAGAAAAGGATAGTTATGCTGAGCAACAGTACTTGGATAGGCTGTGGTGTTTAAATGAAATTCAGTTGGCAGGAGGACGCCAGAGTGTACCAAGAGAATGTCACCCACACCATTACACCTCCACCAACAGCCCGAACCGTTGATAAAGGCAGGTTGGATCCATGCTTTCATGTTGTTTACACCAAATTCTGACACTACCATCTGAATGTTGCAGCAGAAATAAGGTCTCATCAGACCAGACAGTGTTTTTTCAGCCTCTGATTGTCCAATTTTGGTGAGTTTGTGTGAACTGTAGTTTCAGTTTCCTGTTCGTAGCTGACAGGAGAGCCACCCGATGTGATCTTCTGCTGCCGCAGCCCATCTGCTTCGAGGCTCAACATGTTGTGTTTTCAGACATGCTTTTCTGTGGAACATTTGTTTATTTGAGTCACTGTGGCCTTCCTATCAACTCAAAGCGGGCTGCTCATTCCCCTCCAACTTCTGGGATCAGTAAGGTGTTTTCATCCGGAAAACTGCTTTTATACCATTCTCTGTACACCCTGGAGATGGTTGTGTGGGAAAATCCCAGTAGTATTGGCTGATTAGATATTTGGGTTAACAGGCAATTGAACAGGTGTACCTAACAAAGTGGCCAGTGAGTGTATAGTGTAAGAGGAATTATATGATAATTTTAAAATCCTATGAGAAATAAGATAGCATCTCGCTTAAACACCCTAAAAAAGGACGTTAAATGTGTCGCTGCCTACTTTGTTAAACTTGTAATGAGCTGAATGTCATCAGATCCATCTTAACTTTGTTTAGTCAAATGGTTGCAAATAATCCTCCAGTCGTGTTACGTTCTTTCATTTTTTTTCTGCATCTTTTCCTTTGTAGAAGGAGAGGTTTGTCAAACTGCTGGATCAGCTGCACAACTCCCTGAGAATTGACTTGTCCATGTATCGGGTAATTACTTCTCTTATTTCTTTTAGAAAATGTGCTAAACAATTTCATTCTTAATTACACGCAGCTTACATAGTATCACAAGTGTCCCTGTTTGTCAGTCTCTTGCTCCTGATTTTCTGAGTGCATGCATCGTTTAAATAAGAAATAGCATGCTTTTAAGCTACTTCGACATAATATTATATATAACATTATATAAGTTATATTTTTTAATTAGTTCTGTTTGCGTTTTCAGAATAACTTCCCTGCCAGCAGTCCCGAAAGACTGCAAGACCTCAAGTCTACTGTTGACCTTTTGACTAGTATCACTTTTTTTAGGATGAAGGTAAGAATTTTCTTTTCTTTTCTTTCTTCTTTTCTCTTTTTTTCCTTCTAAACACATTAGAAAAATGTCAGTACTTTCTAGAAGCAGCCTGTGGCACAAACTGAGAATCAGCTATTAGCATGAAGCACTGTAATATGTGTGCGTGTGATCATTTTTGTGTGGCTGCTACTGTACACGGGTGCCATTTATGCAGCTCAGTGAGTTTACGGTTAAATTCCCAGTGAGAAAACCCTCCTGATGACGCTGTGTGTGCCTGGTAAATGCTTTGAGGTCTTTTCAGTTCAGCAATATGCTCTTTAATATTTGTTTTCAGGTCCAGGAGCTGCAGAGTCCCCCAAGGGCAAGTCAGGTGGTTAAGGATTGTGTAAAAGCCTGTCTCAACTCCACCTACGAATACATTTTCAACAACTGCCATGACCTCTACAACAGGGAATATCAGACAGACCCTGTGAGTGTGCCTCTGTTTTTGTGTACAGATGCTGCTGTTGCAGTTTTAGGGCCTTTACAGTGAAAGAAACCTTTCTCATTTCAGTCAAAAGCTGTCCCTCCAGATGAGCAGGGTCCCAGCGTCAAAAACCTGGACTTCTGGTCGAAACTCATCACCCTTATTGTGTCCATCATAGAGGAGGACAAAAACTCGTACACTCCTTGCCTTAATCAGTGAGTGTGTGCTTATAAGATTTGTCTGACTCTACGTAGTTATTATACACAGGCAATGCTGAAATATCAAGGCTAGTCTATGAAAGGCAGTCTACACGATGCATAATTCTTTTCGTCTGAGTCCAAAGATTCTTGTAAGGACTGACTAGTCTATGAAAGGCTTTATTATTTAATGGGTGGTGGGTGTGATGGAACAAAAAAGGAACAAAAAGGGAAACAGAAGTTGTTATGAGACACAAATAGCATCCTTTCAGCACAAAATCCAAAGAGGGCACAATGTCTAGGAAATCAAACAGTATCAACTGTATTATGTAACTGTGCTTGCAGCAGTCCCTTAGTTTATGTTCATAAAATAACTCCTGCAGCTTTGCTGGTTGTGTATTTTTAATATTTTAGTACAAATTTAAATAAACTCATAGCTTTTTTTGGAGGAAGAAAACTGAGAATAATAGTATCTTGATAATTTCATATTCTCTCTGTGGTGGATTTCTCTCTGCTGGCAGCTGAAAACATGCTGTGAAAGCACTGATGGAGTTACACAAGAAAGAGCCTGGGCTGTCTTGTTAAATAATACAGCACCATTACTGAATATGGAGCTGGATTTAGTCCTGAGCACTGTGATGTCTCCTTCAGGTTTCCCCAGGAACTCAATGTGGGCAAGATCAGCGCTGAAGTCATGTGGAACATGTTTGCACAAGATATGAAGTACGCTATGGAGGGTAAGTGTTCAGGGTGATGAGATGGGAGTGATGGGCTTTTTTTATTTTGGAATTTTTGCGTGTAATTTTCCTCACCTGTTCTTCCACTTTGATATTCAGAGCATGAGAAGCAACGCCTGTGCAAAAGTGCAGATTATATGAATTTGCACTTCAAGGTGAAGTGGCTCTATAATGAGTACTGCAAAGAACTTACCACTTTCCAGAAGCACGTACCTGAATATCCAGCGTGAGTATTTTTCTATAGCACCGCATGCTTTTCCTGAAACATTTACCACCGTGGCATAAAGATTTATGTTGCCCTTTGTCATTCTGTGTTGTGCAGCTGGTTTGAGCCATTTGTCATCATGTGGTTGGACGAGAATGAGGAAGTGTCCAGAGATTTTCTCCACGGGGCCCTCGAGAGGGACAAAAAAGATGGGGTAACTGTTTTCAGACATGATCTTAGGTTATGTATTATCAGATTTTCAGGTGTTGCTGTAGTTAAATCCTCATATGTATCTGTTTTAAATACTGACATATGCATAAAACTTCATAAGATTACACCCACAATGTCAAACATTATGAGATGCAGTTTTATGCTTGCCTTATTTCGCATTTTAAGGAATAGTTAAACTTTTTTGGAACTACAAAATTATGGAGGAAAATGTTGAACAATCACATTCTGTTGAGACAGCAGCTGAAGTGAAAACTTAAATGAGGCCCATCACCTGAAGGCAAATTCCCCCGAAAAATGTATTCATGCAATTTTCATGCAAATTCTGGAATTTCTCATCATCTCTCCGACTCAGTGCATCCCAAACTAAGACGAAAGGGTTGAATGCCTCAAGGGAGTCAATAATGGCTCGATACTGACTCAATACCAAAGTGAAAAAATGCCTCACTGCACCAGTTAGTGCACACACACACACACACACACACACACACACACACACACACACAAGTACCATGAAGCATCTCACACTCTCAGTCTGGCTCACACCAAAAAGTCGATACAAAGCAGCTGAAGAGTCTCCCAGCTCATATGTCGGGGATCTTTTGGGTCCAATTACTGTCACCAGAGGCGGCTTCTGCTTTCCTGTGTCAGCAAAAAAAACGATCCCCAGGCTCCGGCGCTTACCATAACATTATTCACTTCTTGGCTAATGGCCGGGCTGTTAATGAGGGACTTGTTTCCCATCATGGCCCTCTGATCGCCTTGATCACCCTGATCCAAAAGATTTTAGAAGAACTTTTTTAAAATGCTGTCACAGGAAGCTGACCTCAGGGTCAGCTCCATTGTTCCAGATGTGAATTTCTCCCGTTGGTGGCCATCAGGGGATTCGAGCCCTGTCTGTGTTAATGTCAGTGCTCAGGTCAATGTGATGTACCGCTTGCTTCTAATACTTCTCCTGCTCTTTCTTGTTGATCAACAGTTCCAGGTAACGTCAGAGCACGCTCTGTTCTCCTGCTCAGTGGTGGACGTGTTCTCTCAGCTCAATCAGAGCTTTGAAATCATCCGTAAACTGGAGTGTCCTGACCCTCAGATCGTTGGAAACTACATGAAGAGATTTGCCAAGGTGACTTTCACCGACTAAATCTCTCACAGAGTGTTTCCCCGCTGTCATATATGTCTAACTATTACTATTTTATTTTTTAGACGATTGGCAATGTCCTGCTGTCTTATGCTGACATCATAGCAAAGGACTTTCCAAATCATGTCAAGAAAGAGAAAGTGGTAAGCGTGGAAAAACTGTGGAGCTCGAACTGCATTTTATGTTCTACACTGATTGGTGTAAATGGTCAAGTTGATTAATTTGAACATAATAAACTGTTCCTCAGTGTAATAGCTGTGCCCAGGTTGCAGCTCTCAAAGTGAATTAGAACTGTGTAATTAGCTGAATGTGATATAAGGTTGGGGAAACGTGGGCTGCACTCCCAGAGAGACTAGGAGGCCCCAGAGGTGCACTAATTACTGAAAACTCTTGCTTCTGCTACCCTGCATCAAAAGAGTGCTTTCACAGACAAGGCAATAAAAAGGTTGAGGCCTAACCTTGATTGATCACAATAAAAAGCCAGGAGCAGACAGAGGATGGGGATGGAGAGAGGGGGGTGAAAGAGACAAAAGTGTGTGTAATGATTTTTCTCCTTCTCCCGTCAGCCATGTATCATAATCAATAACATCCAGCAGCTCAGAGTTCAGCTGGAGAAGATGTTTGAGGCCATGGGAGGCAAAGATGTGAGTTTCCAAACGGGCTGTTTTCATTTTGGTTGTTCTCATGTGACCCGGCTGTTGCACTCAACACATCTGTCTTCTTCCAGCTCAATGTGGAGGCCAGCGACTTCCTGAAGGAGCTGCAGAACAAACTGAATAGCGTCATGGATGACCTCAGCCGCATCTTTGCTGTCAGGTGTGTGCGTCTGTTTGTCACCCTGAAACCACAGTAGCTTTAACACACACTTAGAAAAATATTTGTGGCCCAAAAAAGCTGATTTTAAGTAATTCAATTACATTTAAATCTTTCATGTAATCTTGTTACATAAGTACAAAATGTTAAATTTTATGGAAAATAGTCAAATCAACTGTACTTGGCTGGTATACACTCGGTTTATACCAAGTATATTTTCCTTAATGATTAATAATCTGAATAAATAATCTTTTGATTTTCTTTTTTTCAGTTAGATTTTATTCAAAATTATTCTATCATGTTCGTGGGGGCAAAGAATAATTTTTTGAGTCCATTTCATTTGAATATTTCCACACGATGATATAGTTTCCAGCCGCAGATCGAGGATAACGTGAGGCAAATGGGGGACATCCTAGCCCAGGTCAAAGGTCAGACTGTCCCAGCAAACGGCAGTGTAGTGCAGGAAGCTGACAATGTCCTGCAACCCATCATGGACTTCCTGGACAGCAAGTAAGTGTCTCTCCATGGACCATCAATAAAGTTTAAAAAAACAACTTAAATTTGTCTCAAGAGTTGGGATCAAATGTTGAGATTTCTTGACCTTACCTAGAAAAACGGGAAAAAAATGCTTTTTATTGATTTTTTTTTTTTTTTTAAATGGCCACATTTTCAGTTGCTGCTTTTGCTATGAAAAATTCCAATATTTTGCACAATAAGCATTTTATAGAAAAAAAAGGATTGCCATGAAACCAAATAAAGTTTTGCTCCCAGTCCAACAATGCCACCGCTAACAAAAAAACCAAATAGATACTTTTATTTTGAAAAGCCCTAGCCAAAAGCCTCAAACAAGGGTCATGTCTATTTTTTCCCTGTGGCTGTATCTGATGATCAAAATGAATAAAAAAAATTACACCCATGACTGAAATCATGTTTTAAGCTGTTATAGTGTGTGTTAAGAGATTCTGTGTTCTTTGTGTTTTAGCTTATCACTGTTTGCTAAGATCTGTGAGAAAACGGTCCTGAAGAGAGTGCTAAAGGAGCTGTGGAAGCTGGTGATGAACACGATGGAAAAAACAATCGTGCTTCCGACCCTTACTGACCAGACGGTACGTGTTTAAAAAACAAGACAGCCGCCCCCCGGATATTTTCACCCTTTTCCTCTTTAGTGTTTTGGTTTGCTGCGTTACCCTGGATTTGTACATTAACACATCTATCCTGCCATTTTTCTTGTTCATCCTTTCATAGGTGATTGTAAGTATATGTGCAGCCTTTTTAAGCATGAAGAAACACTCTTCTTTTTTAAACAGGGATCTTAACTTCACTCTTCATAGCCTTTGTCACTTTTTTCTATGTGGATACAGTGCATCAGTTCAAAAACTCAGTTCAGATGGCAGCACAGTGCACCAGAGGCAGCGTTACGTGACAATGAGTCCCTGCAGTACTGCTGACTGCACACTTAAGCACTTAAACTATAATCCTCCTTGCTGTTGAGAACTTTCCAAAGACGTAACCTTTTTGCTTTGTTTGTTTAGAAGGTAATTTTCACTCAAATCAACGTTACTAAAGTGCATAAACCAGCATAAAACTTGGAGTTTGCTCACCTGTCACCTTGCAAATCTTCCTCACTGGCACATCTCAGAAAACTCCACTTGTTTCTTTTATCCACTCACTCTGCGCCACCTGGTCTTTGTGTCTCTCCTCGACAGGGAACTCAGATGATCTTCAATGCTGCAAAGGAGTTGGGACAGCTTTCAAAGCTGAAGGTGATTAAAAATAGATGAGTGGAACAAGAACATGTCTAAAAAATTGCGTTTATTGAATGTCAGCAGTACAGAATGACTCCTCTCTCCCTGTCCTGCAGGAACACATGGGCCGAGAGGAGGCCAAGGCTCTGACTCCTAAGCAGTGTGCAGTAATAGAGCTAGCGCTGGACACCATTAAGGTATGAGGAGGTGATCACATGTTTTTTAGGCAGCACATATTATAGAATCTCCCTACTTACTATGGACACTGTGATCATACATGAGACTTCTCTTTAAATCAATAGAAAAAAGAAGTATTCTCCATTCTTAATCAACCCACCTTAAATGTGACTCTTAATCACTGTTGCATCTGCCAGGTTTGGCGCACATTTAGAGATCTTTAAATTACTTCTTCATTGCTTGCATACTGACAGCCCTGATGCACGCTACAAGGCAGTTTAGTCGCACTCGCTCACATTACACGCTCTGCTTAGAGCTCGCTGTGTCTGCCGTCTATCTGCCATTCGGTTATCCTCAATAAGCGTGTCATGTCACATCTGTTACACAGCAATACTTCCACGCCGGCGGTGTGGGCCTGAAGAAAACGTTTCTGGAAAAGAGTCCGGATCTGCAGTCTCTGCGCTACGCCCTGTCTCTGTACACGCAGGCCACAGATAAACTCATCAGGAAGTTTGTCCTCTCGCAGAACGCTCAGGGTACGACTTCAATCTGAGTCACACACACACACGGTCACAAGGTAGCTTCAAACAATTTCACACAAATAAGCTTTCAGATGTTCTCAAAGCGCTCAGCTGCTTATTCTTTGTTACTGTGGTTTATGGAATTAAACAGGATTATGGGATTAAAAAGAATGACTTGCTTACAGTACAGAAAATGCTTAATTCACTGGTTGAGTGAGTTATGGTAGGAAAACTGCAAAATACTCTTTGCCTTTGCTTGTTTTAGATACAAAGTATATAAGTTTAAAAGCCTGAAGATGGTTTGTAGGTCAGAGACATGTTTCTGGACACCTTGCTGAGGGATACCTAATCCTTTAGGTGTCAGACACATCAGCCAGAACCACTTCTATAAACTGTTGGGTTGGAAAATGATATTCATGTGCAGATGTACTAGTGTGAGCTTGTTCTTTTAATACTAACTTCCTTTCATTTCCCCTCAGTCCATGGAGGAAAAGGGATCAGGTACACAGCGAACGAAGACACACCACCAGAAAAAGGTACAAGTCTGCAGTGTTATGTAACGTCTGCATGTCCCCCAGGGCAAACCTGCAGCACTCAAGCTTCTGCTCAGATACATTTGTGATCAAACTGTCAGGAACCCAAGATAACCTGACTGCGAGCAGTGTTCGCTTTGGGCACAGCTCAGATCTCACTCTGCTCCCTCTTCTTTTTTTTTGCTCTTTAATTGATTAAAGTACATGCCCAGTTATGAAAGATGTAGCCTGCTACATAACAGTATGCATACCCTGCCTGCTGCATGAGACACAGAAACATGATATTTAAGACAGCAGTGGTAGTTAACTAAAAGCAGTGTTTGTCCAGTCTGTTTTAGTTTCCTTTCATATTAATCTACTTTTTTCTTTTCAGTTCAGAGTTTGTAGTCTCTTTAACAAATTAAGATTTCTCACTGCATTAGAGTTTGCCATTTTCTTTGCATTACAGCTCGCACAAAAGCCGCTTTACCCGGCCACCAGATTATCTCAGAGAACTCCTGCCTGCATGCGCACGTTTGTGTGTAACATCTGCATGTTTAAATATAGTTCACAGTCTGCTGATACATTACAATTCTTGAAGTCATACATCTCAACTGTGCTACATCAGGGTCTGCAGAAAACACAAGTTCACAGCCATGGAAAGATAAAGTAGGGGCACAGTTGCCTGTCATCCACTAACAGAGCGTGTCTTTGCAGCGTCTGGAGTGGATGCAGTCGGTGAGGGGGTCATGAATGTGGACATTTTACCCCAGCCTAATGGAGAACACAAGATCAGTGTGAAAGGTAAAAATAACAGAGCAGCTTTTGCGGTTGTGTCTTCTGTCACCTTCTTTTATTTTTTCACTTAAAGCTGTTCAGTCGGCAGAAATGTGAAGAAGGCCGAAAAACAAACAGCCCCTCCCACCAGACTAGTACAGCCATCTGCATCATGGCAGAATTCAAACCCTGCTCTTTCAGGTGGAAGCTGCTCAAAGAAGGGTGTCAAACATAAGGTCTAGGGGCCAGAATCGGCCAGGCAAAGACTCCAGTGTGACTCACTGGATAGCTTTGGAAAATATGGAGGCCATACATTTGGAACTTTTAACTGTATTTTCACAATTTGTACAGATTTGGGTACTGATCAAGTAAAGTAAATAAGTAATAGATAAACAATTAAATGGCTTAAAAGTACCTGGTTTTTTTTACTACCTGCTACAGACAGTAAGTGTTTGAAAATAAAGGGCAAATCTTTCTGCTTAATTGGGCAGTTTTACACATCTGTTTTTTACAAATTTAGCCTGAAGAGTCATGCTGATAGATGCATGCTTTCATTCATTACAGCAACATTTCTGTGTCATGTAGAAAAAAGAAACACATAGAACTCTTGAAACTGTACTTCTTTTTCTTAAATCAAGATGTCTCAGGGCTGTGTGGTTAAACTTGTTTACACTAACACAAAGGGGAACCGGCCCATTTACCATCAAAGTGGCCTGTATGTGGCCCACAGCGTAAAATGCACTGCTGTATACAAAACAAAGCAAAAGCCAAATGTGATTTTATTCTACTCAGTCTCGCCTCTCATGCTCTCACCACTTCCACAGAATGCACATTACAGTCAACAGTCTGACCCTATGGGACGAATTCTCAGTGCAAAAGCCGATGAGTTAAAAAACAAACAAACAAAGCAAAAAAAAAAAACAAGCATGCTCCTGACGTGTCGCCTTCAGATTTAGACAGAGTGGACTTTGAAGTCTGCTGTTTGGTCCCAGGGTCCTAGCCAGAGAATCGGCTCTCATCACTGTGATGATCATTGACACAGAAGCTGATGTTTCCTCTCACTGAGGTCCACAGCAAACAGAGTGTAAACAGAATTTGTATAATAGCAATATGAGAATAATGGCTGCTCTATAAGCAGTCCAGAGGTGCACGAGGAGAGGTCCTTAGAAAGGACTAAAGTCACTGGACTCTTTGGTTGTATTTTCCACTGCTGATCTGGTCTTCTGTATTTTATAAAGTCTGAAAGCAGACCCACAGGAGCCTTAAATTCCTCTCAGACCAATTTAATCATGCTGAAAGTTTGTTATGGATTTATTACTCATGTTACCTACCCTGGCTTTCTGTGTCCAGTGATCGCTGCTAATGACCTGAAATGGAAAGCACAGGGCTTCAGGCCTTTCGTCGAAGTCTACATCATCGGCCCTCACCTGAGTGACAAGAAGAGGAAATTTGCCACCAAGTCCAAGAACAACAGCTGGTCGCCAAAGTTCAATGAGAGCTTCCAGTAGTGAGTGTCCACTCAGTCTGATTTGCAGCACCAGCTGATCCAGAAGAGACAAGCTGACCTTTATCGTGTGTTTTCTGTCTCATTCCAGCTCACTGGGCACTGAGGTCGGGCCGGAGAGCTACGAGCTGCAAGTGTGCGTGAAGGACTACTGCTTCGCCAGGGAGGACCGCACCGTGGGCATGGCTGTGCTGCAGGTGAAGGACATAGCCAACAAGGGCAGCGTCACCTGCTGGATGCCGCTGGGCAGACGCGTCCACATGGACGAGACGGGCCTGACGGTGTTGCGCATCCTCTCTCAGCGCAACAACGACGACGTGGCGAAAGAATTCGTCAAACTCAAGTCAGACCAGCGTTCGGCCGAAGAGGGCCGCAGCTGAGGGGAGGGAGAGGAGAGCGAGAGAGCACGTGTGCACAGAGACGTACCTGACCGGCAAAGTGTTACGCACACATACTACTCACACCTGCATAGTTAGACAACCACGTGCAATACACAAGCACACACATAAAAATGCTCAGTTGTACATATCTCGCTTACATTATGCAACATTTACATCGCAATGTTATCAATGCAAACAAGCAGGAATATGTTTATATGAATCTCATTAGTCATTTCCCCCAAAAACTCTCCACTGAAGCCTCACATCCCCATCCCTCACTCACTCGTTCCTGCCACACTACGCCTTTTATACGCCGCGCATTTAGATGTGAGATAACGCTCACTGCATCCACAACAAGTCCATGTGAATAGGTTGAGAATGACCACTTTGCACTTTGCTCCTCGCCATAGCTATGCTCCGTCAGCCTGTCCGTCCGTCTGCTTGCCTGCCTGACTGTGTGTCGTTCTTCCAGTCCGTCTCCCCGACCCTCGTTGTTTTGCTCTTTGTAGGCTTCCCACGATGTAACATATTGTGTAATTTGGAGTTCAGACACAGATCTAAGATCAGCCCTCCTTCCCCTCAAAAACAGACAAACAAACAAACAAAAAACACAACACTGACCCTGGATCATCTGACATCCAAGGTCAACATCACTGCTAGTCCTGTAATGTAATCTCCTGCATGTTGACCCCCAGGAACACTGTGATTATACCGTTCCCACTCCCGTGTTAAAGATGGGGGCCTCCGATATGTTGTCTGTGTGAGCATGGTGCATTTAACCCCGGTACAGTAAGGTTTTTATAAAATGTGACATGAAGACACACCACCAGTGGATCCATGACGTGCCGTGACGTGTGACGTGCCGTTAGGGGCAAAAGCCGCGGCCACACACAATGTGCAGTTTTTAAAATGTTTCTTGTTGCTTCACGTCACGACAAAACGGAGCAATGCCCCGACGTCTTACCTTCCCCTCCCCCCTGAAGAGTGCACATTAATTTAAAAAAAAAAGGGCTACAGGATGGGTGGACTGGGATGTCACTTCATGCACTAACTCATGCTGTCCGTGCTTCTGTTGCCCGCCTGCTTGTTCTGCCATTTAAACCTTGAAGTGTCACCGTGGAGGAACTCGAAACAAATAAAAAGGACACGTGGTGCCGAACAACCGCTCGGTGGAACACTTTCCTCCCGATCGCCTGCACACGCATCTGAACACATCTGTTCAAGGCAATAGTGGTTTGTTTCACCAACAAAGCTGGTGAATACGCTTTTTGTTAATGTATGCGTGAAGGGGTGTGTGTTTGTGAGAGTGTGTGTGTGTGTGTGTGTGTGTGTGTGTGTGTGTGTGTGTGCCTGTGTGGGCTGATAGTCACACCTGCAAAATGGGCTGTGAGATTGTGAGCAATACATTGTACCTACACACCCAAAACGTATGCGCTGTCAATAACTAACAGAAGCACCAACTGCACACTCTGCATGAAAGGAATGGGAAAGTTATGATCACGTGGTTTTTGTAACTCACTGAAATATTTTATTTGTGGACTCATAAAGTTCCCATTCCTGTTGGAAGTGTGTAATCTCTTTCTCACACGTTTTGGATAAGAAAGAAGGAACGTGTTTTGCTTTTGAATTACTGCTTTGCCTTCAGTAGGACCAAATTTGCACGAAGCAGAGCTCATGTTTTTCTTTTTTCTTTTTTTTTTATTCAAAGAATGAAGCCATCAGAGTCACCGCCAAGCATTTATGGTGTACAAGTGTCACTTTTAGTCATGTGAAAAGGTGAGCAAGCGTTCGCGGTCGCCATCCGGCTCGTCTTGTAGTCTCTGTGTAAAACTGAGTGATGTCAGTGACGCCGGGTAGGTTTCTGTTTTAACCCGGGCGTCACTGCTGGCCCTGTCACATGTTGTCTTCGCTTAACTGTTCAAAAGCTACCAAAAACTAATCGTCTGAATGTTATTCACTCTCAGCAGAGCCTTCTTTCTCCGATCGTCGGGATAGTTCAACCCTAAAAGCACGTCTTTCTTGGGGAGACCAAATCATGCCTCTGATTTAGGCCATTAAATTGCACTTGATCGTGCTTGATTTTGCTGTTGTTGCCCAACATTAAAAGGGGAACTCCACTGATTTTTACTGTTGCACAGGATTTGAGCGTTTGCTTATTTAAAAAGAGGGAGGGGTGGGAGAGTCAGTCCTGCTTAGTCCTGTCTGCTTGTGGCTTAAAGCTCTGCAGAGGGGGGAGATAACTGAAAAACAAATAACTAACCCAGACTGGATCGTGGGTAATGCAGTCCCCGAGGAAGAAGAATATATGGACAACATCTCCAAGCACTACCTTTTTCCCCTCTCTTTTGTTTGTTTTTACCTGCACACAAATCAGCGGAGTGCTCCTTTAAACACAGTTAAACTTTTTTGGGGGGTTGCCGTTGGTAACCCCAGAGCTCAAGACAAAAACTTGACATGTCAGGTTGTAGCTGAAAAAAAAAGCAACAATAAATAAGTGATGACCCGGCTCGAGGCTCATTGGCTGCCTGGTTCACGTCTGTATGTGTGTACACGTATACAGACACCACCACACATATGCACTGATGACACACACACACACACACAGACCTCTGCTCAAGCACAAAAGGGCACATGTAAGATGACACACATGCATGCATGCACGCTGACACACCTCCGCGGAGACCAACAATGGCGCCCTGTGAATAGAATCAACTCCAGTTGCATGATGGGAAACTTTATTGTGCCAGCACGTGTCTCTTTGATGTTACTTGCTGTTTTGTTTTGGGGGTTTTTTCTCCTCCTTCCCTGTTTTTACTTTCAAAGCTATGTAACGACAGCTCATCTGTGTTATCTGTTGTTTCCAAAAGGCTTGTGAATACGTCATCTGTAACCAATACGAATGTAGTGAACACAGAACTCGCATGAGAGAATTATTTTCTACCGAGGATGTTTCTAATTTGTTTCTTATCATTATCGATTGTTCTTTAATGAGGATGAAGTGGAACTGGAATGCAGCCTGATTGTGATCTGCTTCCTATTAAAAGGACATTTGTGTCACAACCCAACCGTCTCTCTGAGAATCGCATCACTGCCTCTGAGTCGAAGCAGAAACAGTCATTTTTATTCTTACTTTGGGATGCAAGTGAGACCTAATCCAAGTTTCTAGTGTGAGTCTTTGAACACATCAACTGGCTTCTCTGTTCTGTGTGTGACCTCTGACCTCTATATGGAGCAAAAGAGGGGATCAAGTTTCAGCTGCCTCTCCGCTGTGAAGAGTGAGGAAAGACAGGTGATCATTTCAGTCTTAGGCTTTATACATGTTGTACTCTAAGCCCAGAGATTAGTATATTGTGGGCAGCACAGTTGTTAGCACTGTCACCTCATAGCGACAAGGTCCAAGAGTTTGCATGTTCTTCTTGTGTCTGCACGGCTACTCCTCTTCCTCCCACAGTCCAAGGACATGCATGTTTAGAGTGACTGGTGATTTAAGTTGGCCAACCAGAAAATTCAATTCAATTTTATTTTATTTATACAGCGCCAAATCACAACAACAGTTGCCTCAAGGCGCTTTATATTGTAAGGTAGACCCTACAATAATGCATATAGAGGAAAAAACCCAACAATCATATGACCCCCTATGAGCAAACACTTCAGCAACAGTGGGAAGGAAAAACTCCCTTTTCTCCCAGGAAGAAACCTCCGGCAGAACAAGGCTCAGGGAGGGGCGGGGCCATCTGCTGCGACCGGTTGGGGTGAGAGAAGGAAGACAGGATAAAGACATGCTGTGGAAGAGAGAGAGATTAATAACAAGTGTGATTCAGCAGAGAGGTATTCACAGCACTTCATTTGTTCCACATTTCGTTGCATTGCAGCTTTATTCCAGTATGGATTAGGTTTATTTTCACCTCAAAATTCTGCACATAATACTCCACAATGACAAATTTAAAAACAAAACAAAAACAAAGCGCTAGCTTGAAATAATTGCAAATTTATTAAAAATCAAAACAAAAACATAAGGTGCTTCCTGTTTCCACTGATCATCTGTCAGCCCTAAACCAAATAAGTGGTCAGGAAGAAATAACTGTGGTGTTTTATCCCAAAGTTAACAAGGGTTGTAACAGATGAGTATTTTCATTTATGTTATATTTAACAGGGATGATATCAAATAATAAGATATTTGCTCTATAAAATGTGTGCTTTAACAGTCCATTGACCCCAGTGTGAGACAAGTTTCCATATCTGAGAATCTGGAAGGTTTAGTTGTCATACATTAGGATATTTGCAATTTAACCTTCTGTTAAATATAAAAGTGTTCATGTGACTTGATGCCATACTGCTGTTATTGGTTTTCTGAGTCTATAATTCAGATATTTAATGTCCAAGGCTGCCTTTTTGTTAAACAGCCTCAACACTTCCTGTTACAATTTTGCCAAATGTTTAAACAGATTTCCAGAAACAGCGTCTCAGAAATCTAAACACAAACTGAAGGGAATTAAAACCGCACCTTTAAAAACAAACATCTTCTGAAAAATGAAAGCCGGCACTCAAAACCGTGCCCTCTCTTCTGTTTACCTCCACCACAACAACCCCGCACAGCTGTTATCAGCCTGTGTCTTGCAAAGCATCAAATAAACACTTATGTGATCAGTTCAAAACAAAACCATTTGAAGAGTCTGCGCATGTTCAGGCTTCAGATTTAAATGCATGGGTTTCCCTTTCGGTGAAGTGCACGCTTTTTGGTCCTGAAACAGCATTTATATCACATGTCAGCCTACATACATTCAGAGGCCACTCTATTATGTACGCCTGTTCAACTGCTCTTTAATGCAACTATCCACTCAAACAGTCACAGGTCAGTAATTCAAAGCATTGAGGCATGCAGATGTGCACGCTGAAGTTCAAACTGAGCATCAGGAAGAAAGGTGAGTGAAAGCTGCATGGTTGTTGGTCTGAGTATTTCACAAACTGCTGATCTCCTGGGATTTTCCCACACAGCCATCTCCAGGGTTTACAGGGAATGGTCTGAAATGACAAAATTCTCTGGTTCTCTGGGTGAAAATACCTTGATGATGTCAGAGGAGAATGGTCAGACTACTCTGAGCTGATATGACGGCAGCAGTGACTCAAATAACCAAGGTATGCAGAAGAGCATTTCTGAAAGCAGATTATGGCAGCAAAAGACCACAGTGGTGGCCACTCCTGTAAGCTAAAAACAAGTAACTGCAGCTACATTTTGCACAGACTGCACACAGATGTCCTCCACATTCACCAAATCTCAGAGCAGCAGGGCATCCTTGGATGAGCAGTTGTGACACAAGACGGAAAGTATGTACTTCTGTTTTTTGCAAGTAAATCTCTGACAGTGTATTTTTCTATTTGCTCCTTCATACATATTTGAAAAAGGTAATTTGATTGAAAACACTGATGCAGTGCTGGACAGTATTCAGGAAAGTGAGTGATCATCACTCTTCAGTTGTGACTGACAGAAGTAAAAATGGTTTTGATGGAATTCGGGTGAGAGGAGCATTAAAAAACAAGTCCCGAGTCTTCTTTGTCTTATTTTTCATTTCATGTGCCAAATGTTGGTGAACAGTCTGGGCTGGTGCGGGTCAGTTCATCATGTGAACGCTTCTGCTGTGAAGCACGCATGTTAGCATCGTCTCAGTGAAAGATTCAAGAGCCGGAAAGACATCATCTGGACGAAGCATATGCTCTTCTATTACTTATATATACACCGTTCAGCCTTTCCAAATGTGCAACTCCACAGGCACCGATGCACCTTATTACCATCATAGATGCAGACTTGTAAACCAAGTGGATGGTCTCTCTCCTCTTTATCCTGCAGGAACTTTGAATGATCTGACCACAGAGCAGTTTCTCACTTTTTCTCTGGTTATTTTTGGCTCAGAGAAAACAGCAGCGTTTCTGGTGGATGGAAGTGTTCCTGTACCCACCCCCTTGCCCCCCAAGGTGCATTGACGTCCATGACGGAATCACGCCTGTTTTTAATGCAGTGACTAGTGATGGGATTTCCGGCTCTTTTTAGAGATCCGGCTCTTTCGGTTC
This sequence comes from Aulonocara sp. 'chitande type north' Nkhata Bay, assembly GCF_057382095.1. NCBI lineage: Eukaryota > Metazoa > Chordata > Actinopteri > Cichliformes > Cichlidae > Aulonocara > Aulonocara sp. 'chitande type north' Nkhata Bay. Next base: position 23,292,712 of record NC_141361.1, on the reverse strand, counting down.
GACTCACTAAAAAGAGCCGGCTCTTTCGGCTCCGAACCGGCTCTTCAGGTTGTTTTGTTGCTTTAATTAATTTATTATTAACAATAATATAAAATTATGCACAAAAGGAATTACTAACGTAAAAACAAGTGGTTTTATTTATATATGTTTATATATAAATATATGCGGTGGCCCCTAGAGACAAAACACGTACAAACTCCAAAACACATTTCTAGCATGAACTGAACTTCCAAAGCAGAGCTACTAGATCACTTAAATTACACAATTGAAAGCATGTGTGTATTGTTTGTATATTTATACACAGGCACTCATATATATATTCAAATAATTTAAAAAAAAGTTCATTTACCTGTTATTACCACACACCAAATCCGGTCGTTGGTACTTGCTGGCTTGTGTAGTGAAGAAAATATAATCTGATCAAACATTATTCAGCTTTAAATATTGTTCAGCTTTAAAGTTACTGTGCAACTGTGTAATAAAAATGTGCTCACGACTTTGGCCTTGAGAGCGATAAGAAGCGATCGCCTCATCCTGCAGGTGTAAGATATCTGCAAGCGAAGAGACTAGAACACCCAAGGCCGATTTCCTTTTATGGAGTTGTTTTTTCTGCTAATGCAGCACTTTTCTCACAACCCCCTCCTGTAAGTTTTAGAGAATATCTACCCATCCTCACAGCAAATATTAGGAATCTCTTGATGTGAGCTGTGTTGAGAGGTTGTCTCTGTCTCAATAAAAGTTCACTGATTCCCCATCTGCAGCAGGTGTCCAGTTGTCTTCATTCTCCGCCAGCCTGGTTAAGTCAATTCCTCCTTAACATCTAAAAGAACCTATTTAATGAAGGAAGACGGGTTCACTTTGTGTTTAATATTATTCTATTGCTGTTGTTGTTTTTTTTATATCCTTCAATTGGCGTCACGAACAGGATCCGCTCCAGGTCAACTGGACCGGATGGGAGGACATCGGCAGTGGTCTGAGTGAACGGAGTTTGGACAAAAGCTGTGTGCACACAAAAACAAGGTAAGCAGACCTTTTATTTCTGCTATATTGAACACTATAAAAATACTTAGTGTCCAAACTCCTAGTAATTCATAACCAAAATTGTCTGGCTTACTTAAGGCTTGTTGAGAATCAGACAAGTGAATAAGAGATAAGTGAATAAGAAATAAGTGAATAAGTGAATAAAGATAAGAGTGAACTGAGGTCTGACCACGGTTGCAGCCGACGGGTTGCTCTCCGGTGTCGGATAAATACCTCAGTGCAGGTCTGGGACCTTGAAAGGGTTTATTAGTAACGCCTTTCTAAACAAATTAAAAGGTTAAAGGCCTTGAGAATATTTTTTAGTAATATTCTCTAAACTACAGAAGGGTTAGGAAGGCCCAGAGGACTTTATTAGAAAAGATCCTCTAAAACTTAAAAAGGAGAAGTACTGGTTGGAGTCCAAAGGAGGGGTCCCTTTGATCAATAGGAGAAAACGGATCTCTTCTTAAAACCCCGATGATTTTAGTGTTTTAAATGTTTTGATGTTCTGTTTGATATTGGACACACATAAATACACGCTGAATGCTTGCTGTGGAACACTGGGCAGGACAGTTTGGTTCTCCGTTGTTCACAGATTACACAATTAAAGGAACTAGGTTCCTCTTTTGGTTAAAATAATACACCACACATAGAATTTTTTTTTTTTACACATTTATTACATACATAAGGAGGGTAATGAGTGACTGCAGGTAATGTATGAAGTGTGAATGAGACGTGTGAACAAGGTGACAACCAACTAGCACCCCTATCAGGAAGCTCTAGGCAAGGTTACCCGCCAGACTCCGGTTTGGTAGAAGCTTGGTAACACCTGAAGGGATATTTCAGTGCTGACTCACCTTTAAAGCAGCGCCCCAGCTGTTAGTGCCTAACAGAGGCAGAAACCCAGCTGGCCCAAATTCTCCTTTAAAATCAATAAAAGAACACTCCTCCATTGACAGTAAAATGGATGGAGAATTAGATCGACAAACTAATGATGATGGTTGGGGTCCCGGTGTTATTCTTAGCACATTGGGAGAACAATTAACATGTGTTGAGACAGTCATCAACTCCACACACCAGCCTAAAGAAGCAAAAAAGCAGAAAGAGTCATTGAGGAAAACAGCTGAAAGGTTAATGAAAGAAAAGGGAAAGGACGAGGGGAGTAGTGGTAACTGGGGAATAATTTGGCAGAATAAGGCTATGCAGGCAAAAGAGAAAGAGGAAGAAGCCAACTCAGCAGCAGCAGGTGCAGGTGTGATAAGCGGGGTGAGACACAGAAAGGAAGCAGATAAGCACGCAGGCCGCAAAGCTAAATTTAATCACTGGGTGTGTTTATGGGAAACTGCAAAACCACACATGAAGAAAAATAGGTCTCAGCCACCTCCCTATTCTGCCTCAACTCCTCCCTCAGCAGGCATATATCCGGTACTTAATATCTCTGGTGGAATAATGACTATTGGAGAAGAACCGCCCGTAGCTCCAACTCCCATAGATACCAAGCATTTTTGCCCAGGAAGCTCCTCTCTGTCGGCGACATCCTCAGCTAGGAGTAGAGCCCCCTCTTCTATGTCCCATTGTTTTGGAACCGGATCTGAGGGCCTAACTGACCCATTTGCGAGCGCACCATTTGCGGTTCGAATGAACAGACAGGAACCCACTGAACAACAATTAACTGATCTAGAAGCAGCATTACGCAGCTGCTTAAACGAACATAGGTCAGCGGTCCAGGTGAATAATCGTGTTGCGTCAGCCCCTGTTTCTCGGTCCAACCCCTTTGCCAGCACTCCTGTCGCTGTTAAAGGAGATCTGACCACTACTGCAAAAACTGAGCCTGGCACTTCACCAAATGTCACAGTTACCATGTCTTTGGTGGGCCGTCAGGATCCGGAAACACAGATGAGTTTAGCCCACGCTTTTGCTGACACTGCTACCCCACCAGGCGGGGAAGAAACTGAGGATACTGATGATGAACTCAGTGACCTTAACAATACACCCCCCTCTACCCCTCACAGTTTAGGATATCAGACTAGATCTAAGGGCCCTGTGCCTCAGCCTCCAGGCATGTTTCCCCTGGTCCAGACTAAAGCGCAACGTAGACCAGTGTATCAACCTTATTCATTCGGAGATGTCCAGGCCCTAGTGGACAAACTCCCTGACATAATGGAGGGAGGGAATGCCTGGTTGGCTGGTTTGGATAAATACACAGCTGGACAGGACCTCGCACTGGGAGATTTTAGAGCTATTATAACTAGGTGCACATCCCGATCTCAGGCAGCGGACCTGGAACAAAATGCGGGTACTACCACGCATGAGAACGAGGTGCCACTAATGCAGGCCTTGAGGTTTATTGGACCGGCCCTGCGCAAACAATTCCCACCCAAAAATCAAGGCACCTTACAGAAATTTAAATGGGAGGGAAAGCAAAATCCCACCCATTATCTAAATCAGGCTGTTGAAGACTGGGTGAACCATACAGGTCATCACCCCAGTAGGACTTGTTCACAGAGCATGTGGTTTAGAAGGGCGGTGCTGAGGGGCATTCCGGAGTCAGTAAGCCAGAAAATGGAGGATAATCCTGATTTGCAGGACTGTGACTTTGCAATCTGGAAGAAACATTTGATTTTTAATCTTAACAAAGTGCAGATTAAGTCTGATGATAAAGCGGAGAGCGTCGAAGATTTACAGTTGCAACTGTTGAAGGTTCAGCTGCAGAAAGCTAAAAACGACCTGGGTGGAAAAGGTGACAAGCCTAAAAAGCAGCTTGTGGCCGCTGCGGCTCCCCCTCCTGGTCCAGTTGCCCCTGATTTGTATCCGAACCCATGGCCAACTGATCCACAGCCCCCCCAGTATGGTGCTTATCACTCCCCGGCCCCTTATGGGCAGAGAGGTTCCCCATTTGGAGGAAACAGAGGTGGTTTCAGGGGAAGGGGTCAGATGGGAGGTGGTAGGGGAGGCCAGATGTATGTTTGTTTCCGGTGTGGACAACCTGGACACTGGGCTAAAGCGTGCCCTTTGAACCCGGCTGCTGGAAGAGGCAGGGGAGCCCGTGGTGGGCCCTATCAGCATCCTGGCCACAGAGGTGGACCTCGTGGTGCTTTAGTTGAAGTGCCCCCGGCCCCACAGATGCCTGTGATGGGGTGGGAGTACTACGAGGGTGGTCCCCAGCTATAGGACACCCCACAGACTGCCCAGGACGGTGAAGGGACAACGGCAGACCCTATGCTGTCCATAACTGTAGATAGAAGAAGAAGCAGCTTTTTAGTGGACACTGGAGCTACGTACTCCACCATTAAGGAGGTTGCTCGTGAAAGACTTACTGACAGAGTGATTACAGTGGTGGGCATATCTGGGGAACCTAAAACTCTGCCTTACACCGTGCCCCTCCCCACAACGGTTGGAGATCAGACTTTGTTACACAGCTATGTTTGTTCAAAACAGGCGCCTGTGAATTTACTGGGAAGAGACTTGTTGATTAAATTAGGAGCCACAATACTCTGCTCTTCACAAGGCCTAACTGTGACTCTCCCTACTGGCGTTGTAATTCCCTGCTCTGATGGGCCAGAGGGAGGTGGTCAGTTTCTGCTACAACCCTCCTCCTGTTTGGCGGACTCTGCTGACATCTACTGGGCATTATTGGAAGTTGAAACACCTGCTGAACCAGGAGTTTGGACTGCTTTTCAGCAATGGCGGCCGTGGCTCTCACTCCTACATCCTTATGTCCCTCCCCCTGACCCACCTCATGTTACACTGTTTTATGACAGGCATGACACCACCTGGTACCAGCACATGTTCCAAGAGCAGTGTGAGGGGCGGGCTTGGTCTTTGAACATGTCGTGCATTTTTGCGGCACCGGAGGGAGTGGCAGCAGCGGTTACTTTAACAACAGATCAATTACAGTGGTACATGATGTCTGATGAGGCAGCTCCCCATGTGTCACTGGCCTTACATCCTGGACACCAGGCTAAGGAGCTGGGTGGAATGGTTAAACGTTCCCTTGCGGCCACTGACTGGACACCTACAAAACTCCCACAGGTTCTGTTTTCTCCATCTACCAAGACATACCAAATTTTAAATGATTGCTTTAATTCCTCAACACTGCAACATGGAGTGGTCAGCGGGTCACATGGCAGAGAACACACAGACCACTGTGATGCTGCGCCTTTACTCGACTCTCTTCCAGATTGTTTGTGGTCCCTTGGACCCACAGATGTAGGTTTAGTTGATGTGGAGCCAGTCTCTTTTCAACTGTCATCTGCTACCCCTTTGTGGCAGCCTCAGTACCCACACAAACCGGAGGCTGAGGCTGGGATTGCAGAAACAATTTCTGGTTTGGTCACTGCCGGTGTCTTGGAGCCCTCCTGCTCTAACTGGAACACGCCCATCCTACCCATTGAGAAAAAAGGCACGGGGAAGTTCAGAATGGCACATGATTTGAGAAGGATTAATGCCTTACTTGGCACTCCTACTTTGCCTGTGCCTAATCCTTATGTTGCCTTGACCAACCTCCCACCATCTCATGCCTGGTTCACCTGCATTGACTTGGCTAATGCCTTTTTCTGCCTCCCACTTCGTGAGTCACTGCGTGACATTTTCTCATTTACATTTAGAGGCCGACAATGGCGTTACACTCGCTTACCACAGGGATTTGCCCTATCCCCAGGACTGTTTAATCAGTGTTTGAAAGAACTTTTACAAACCAGCCCACTACCATCTGACTGTATGTTAATACAATATGTGGATGACCTTTTGCTGTCTGCCCCCACGGCTGACATCTGTTTGGAGGCCACCAGAGTGGTACTTCAACACCTGGCCAACACAGGTTTTAAAGTGAGCAAAAACAAACTACAGATTGCAAGAAAACAGGTTTCTTTTCTAGGCCGCATGGTCTCACAGTCCGGTATTTCCTTGTCCCCAGAACACAGGAACTCCATTTTGCACCATCCAAAACCTCTAACTGTAAAAGACATGTTGTCATTTTTGGGCCTGACTGGTTACAGCAGGACCTATGTCCCAGACTATGTTGGCCTTACTTCCCCTTTGCGCGTTTTGGTAAATGAACAAGGCATGAGAAACCTCTCTGCTCGCCTCTCATGGACTACAGAAACAGAACAGGCGTTTATAAAGTTAAAACAACAGCTTTCTGTCGCCTCTGACCTTGCTGTGCCAGATTATGCTTTGCCTTTTCATCTTGATGTTTCTGGAACTGGAACCCATATCAATGGTATCCTGTTCCAGAAAAAAGGGGGAGAGAGAAAAGTGTTGACATATGTAAGCGTAATGCTTGACAACACTGAAAAACGCCACCCACCGTGCACACAACACGTTTCTGGACTTGCAAAAATCATTCAGAAAACAGCACACATAGTGATGAACCACCCACTAAAAATTTTGACATCACACAGTGTGGTGGCCTACGTCTCCTCACAGGCCTTCACACTCACTTCACTCAGGCAGAGACGCCTCAGTACCATTTTGGAAGCACCACACATCACCTACTCACATGAAGGCATAAACATGGCTGATCACATGGGATCAGGGGAACCACATATGTGTGAAGAGGTTGTGCAGGTACAGGAGAAAATCAGGCCAGATTTGCAGGCAGAACCTCTAATGGATGCAGAAAAAGATTGGTTCACAGATGGATGTTGTTTCAGAACTGAAAGTGGAATGTTGAAGGCTGCATGGGCAATAGTGGAACAGACAGACATGAGATGGAAAACAGTGAAAGCAGAGCAGTTGACAGGACAACAGTCTGCACAGAGAGCTGAACTGAGAGCGGTGATTGAAGCCTTAAGGATGGGAAAGGGACAGAAAGTGAATATATACAGTGATTCAGCTTATGCTGTGGGAGCAGTGCATGTGGAGCTCAAGCAGTGGCTAAGAGCTGGTTTTTTGACAGCCAGCGGAAAGCCCATTAAACATGAGATAGAAATGAGGGAATTAGCGGAAGCACTGTTGTTACCTGTTAAGGTGGCAGTGGTAAAATGCAAAGGTCACAGTGCCGGATTGGATTTAGTGGCATTAGGTAACAAACAGGCCGACTTAGTAGCGAAGCAGACAGCTGGTTACTTACCCTCCCTGATTATGGTAATGGACCCAGAAGCCACACCCCCTCCAGAAAGACCACCCATACAACTAGGCCTAGCCACAATCAGAGAGTTACAGGACAAAGCCAGCCCCCAGGAAAAATCATTATGGGTAACAAGAGGGGCCACAAACACAGATGTCTGGCGTGGCCCAGATGGAAGGCCCATTCTACCGCCAGGGGTCAGACAGACAGCAATGGAAGAGGCACATGGAGTGGGGCATGTGGGACCTGCACAAATGATGAGGAACTTAGCCGCCTGGTGGCACCCTTATCTAAAAGACATGACAAAATACATGGTTAAAACCTGTAAGGAGTGCAACCAATTTGGAATCAAGCCCGCCTTCAAGCCAATAGCAGGGTACTTCCCCATCCCACTTTGCCCAGGGAAAGAAATAATCATTGATTACACAGACATGGTGGACAGAGTAGGTAGTTACAGGTACCTGCTGGTGGCTGTGGATGCATTTTCAGGTTGGCCAGAAGCCTGGCCGACAGCAAGTGAAAACAGTAGAACTGTGGTGAAGTGTCTGATTAATCATTATATACCACAGCATGGGTTTCCCGAGGTCATAAGGTCGGACAATGGTTCACATTTCAGGAACCACGATCTGCAGAGGGTTGAAGCCGCATTAGGTTTGAAACATAAGTTTGGCTCAGTTTACCACCCCCAATCCCAAGGGAAGGTGGAAAGGATGAATCAAACTCTAAAAACTAAATTGGCTAAAATCTGTGCACAGACCAAATTAGATTGGGTTAAGGCATTGCCTCTTGCATTAATGTCCATAAGATGCTCAGTAAATCAAACCTCTGGTTACACTCCATTTGAGTTGGAGCATGGCAGGCCTTTTCCTGGCCCCTCCTCTCGCCTGTTAATGTCGGATGAAGCTGATTCAGACCTCGATCCGAGGACATATTATAACATGCTCCGCAGTTTTGTTGCCCAGTATTCCTCACAGGTCGCTGAAAGAAACCAGCAAGAGCGGAAAGAGGCGGCTACACCTGGAACGGACTACGTCCTCCTGAAAGTCACAAAGAGAAAGTGGGCTGAGCCTCGCTGGACAGGCCCTTACCGCATAACAGAGCGGACCTCCCACGCTGTCAGGCTCGAAGGGAAAGGTGACACCTGGTTTCATTACACACAGTGCGCTGCTGCCACCGAACCAGGAAGAACCTTGAGAGAGGTGCAGAAGGACCTGTCAGAAGGAGCTGCAACAGCATCACCAACCACTTGAGGGAGCCAAAACTCAACCTACAAGCCGGCTGGTTACAAAAGGGGGTGTTCTTCATACTGAACTAAACATTTTTTTATTTTTAACATCTTTTATGACTTTGCTTTTATATTGGCTTGAGTTTTTAAGATTTACATTTTACATTGCAATAGTTTTAACCGCTGAAAGCTCATTTAAAGTTGTGTCACTGATACTTTTTGTTGCTCTTTAACTCCTAGAACACGCCCTTGGCGAGGTGGGGGGAACTGGACCACCTTTCTCTGCCCCATCATCCTCTATTAGAAGACATTCAAGCTAAGTAAACATGTCTTGGCCCTTTCCCCCTGAAATGACAGGCAGGCAAAGATGTTGCGTCTTTGTTTGCTTCCTGGCCCTGGGTCTCATTCCCATTGGCATAATCCTGATCTGTGAAGGGCCCCCGACACTTCTGACACCTTCAAGTTCAAAAGCTTCGCCCCCTTCTGACAGTCCCAATCTGACGAATGTAGCCCCTAGGGTCTTGCCCACCACTTCCTCTCCAGTTTTGCCCACGCCCGATCCATTTAGAAAGAAACGAGACACGGTTACCTCCTCGCCAACGGATGATGAAAACTCTGATCGTGAGGGTGACGAACATTATCGTCTTTCTCTTGTTTAAATGCTTCTAGAATGGTTATTTCTCTGTGGTGTTTTGTATTAGGCTTGTTATTAATTGTTTCCCTCACCCACTTCCTCTTGAAGGATATATCTGGTTGAACTGTGTCTGGTCGGGTTGTGAGGGTTAAGCGATGTTCTCAGGGTCTCCGGACTTAAGCCTGAGCGAATGTGTACTCCCACCACTGGATATAAATTGTTTTATTCCACACCCCTTCCTCACTTTTTAACATATTCACTTTTGAATGTCCTTAGCAGTTACCGTTCTGGGTTTATTTTACGGTTGATTTATTCTTTCACATTTTCACGTTTATATCTCTCATTATTATAGTATACTCTATACTCTCCACATTTTTATCATTACTTATGCTTTTTGGTTGCTGACTTACAGGAACTGTTAATTTTGTGTCACTACCCTGGTTGCACTAACTCGTTGTATCCTTGGTTGCAGGACAGCTGTTACTGCTTTCGTCGGGAACCGAGACTGCTTGCAGCCGACCCCTGGGCAGGGTGGTGCCTGGACTCTTTTCTCCTCATCTGCAATGACAGATAAAGACAAATGATAAGACCCGAGGAGTTTTTCGAGCCAGGCTTCGACACGTCTCTGTGTTCCTTTGAATGTTACTTATTTTTGTGTGTTGACCCATTTAAGATGGGTCAAAAGGGGGATTTGAAGAAAATATAATCTGATCAAACATTATTCAGCTTTAAATATTGTTCAGCTTTAAAGTTACTGTGCAACTGTGTAATAAAAATGTGCTCACGACTTTGGCCTTGAGAGCGATAAGAAGCGATCGCCTCATCCTGCAGGTGTAAGATATCTGCAAGCGAAGAGACTAGAACACCCAAGGCCGATTTCCTTTTATGGAGTTGTTTTTTCTGCTAATGCAGCACTTTTCTCACAACCCCCTCCTGTAAGTTTTAGAGAATATCTACCCATCCTCACAGCAAATATTAGGAATCTCTTGATGTGAGCTGTGTTGAGAGGTTGTCTCTGTCTCAATAAAAGTTCACTGATTCCCCATCTGCAGCAGGTGTCCAGTTGTCTTCATTCTCCGCCAGCCTGGTTAAGTCAATTCCTCCTTAACATCTAAAAGAACCTATTTAATGAAGGAAGACGGGTTCACTTTGTGTTTAATATTATTCTATTGCTGTTGTTGTTTTTTTTATATCCTTCAGTAGCCACAAGATAACAAAGGCTCAACACTGCGCCCAGCATCCTGGAGCACTTCTGTTGTCTTTTGTACGTGTTTTGAGTTTTTATGTGCTTCTGAGTTTTTATATGCTTCTGAGTTTTTACGTGCTTCGGAGTTTGTACGTGTTTTTACGTGTTTTTGGAGTTTTTACGTGTTTTGGAGTTTGTACGTGTTTTTACGTGTTTTGGAGTTTGTACATGCTTCAGAGTTCGTACGTGATTTGAAGTTTGTATGTGCTTTGTCTCTAGGGGCCACCGTAAATATACTTTTATTTATTCACTCCACATAAAATGTAAGAAATAAATCATATAATACAAAAATCAACTATTCACATTTCAAGTTTTAACTATTTAAATTTTCAGCTTTTTCCTTTCACAAATTTAAAGTGAAAAGAACACAAAACACTGCAAACCACAACACAATTAAATATAAATTATAATATGAAAACTAAAAGAACATGCATATTCTCTGTCATATGGACCTGCATGAATAAACTTTCTCAATCCTTTATCATCTGCAACCGAAAATAGTTGTGGATGATTACTATACCTTTCTAATGTTGTTGTCCCTGCCTCTCTTTCTCTCTCTCTGGCTCTGTTCCTGTGCTACTGAGTGTAACTACCGCCCCTCCCCCCTCTGCCCAGCGTAAAGCACAAGGCTCGCGTGCAGAGTGAAGCGGCAAAAAAAGTGCGAGAGAGGCGCTGAGAGAAAAAAAACAAAAAAAAAAAACACGTGACGGCTCGCGATAAGGAGCCGGCTCGCGTCGTTCACGTCAAAGAGTCGGCTCTAAGAGCCATTTCGTTCGCGAACGACCCATCACTAGCAGTGACGCGTCAGGACCGGAAGATCACGGACATCCAGTATCAATTTTCAGGCGAGCGCACAGATTCTCTGAATCTTTTGTACTGCAGATGATGACAGAAGTATTCACAATTCTACTTTCAAGAACATTACTTTAAAATTATTCCACATTTTTAAAACTCTGCCGCCGTTTTTATACTCAGCCATTTTACCGCCCTGCTGTAATTAAATGTTCATTAAATGTTTCTTCAGCTGTCGCTTTTTAGTTCCCAACTTCTTCTTGAGACGTCTAGCTTCCATCGAATCACGTTTTTCTCAGAGTTGTACATTTTGACATAAAACTGAAGCAGCAAAAAAAAGCAAACTGCCTCCTCTTATCCTACTCACTCCTCCCAACAGCTGTATAAGTCCTTGATATCTCTTAACGCTCAGACTGAGTGACGTTTGAGTGAAAACAGTGGGACTGTATTTAAAGTTGAGCAGTTTGGATTCATACTGTTGACACACAATCTTCAAGTTCACAGTACATGCTGGAAAAACCTGTTCCTAAATGAATAACTTCGTCTTGTTGTCACATTTACAAGCAAACACTCCCGAGCTACACTTTTCACGTCATTATGGTTTACTCCTCTGCAGGTGCACCTCTACTGCCACCATGTGGTCGGAAGATGCGGCTGCTGCAATCTTGTGCACATTTCCACTGACAATAAAGACACAGCACACAGACAAGTTCTTATTTTCCAGTAAAAAAATGAAACAAAAATAAAACAAAAACAAAACAAGACTTTATTAAAGAAGCATAAAAAATAAAACTCTTGATACATTTCTCATAACCGTCAAGTCAGCTCAAATTATACGATTATACAATTTTTCCCGGCTCACGGTTAAAAGGTCCATAAACTTTCAAATAAAATATATTTCAATTTTAAAATTTCTTCAATAATTTTCTCATTTTGTTATAAATCGCCTATATGTAGTACACAGGAAATAAGGAAAATGAAAAAAAAAGAAAACAAAATGGAAAACAAAAATAAATTTGAAGTAATAAAAGGGTCACATTATTGTCTGGGATATTTAGGTAAGCAAATAAATTGTAAAAAATAAAATGTGTAAAAAGTTTTTTGTTTTTTTGTATTTTTGTTTTTTTTGTATCTTAAAAATTATTAGCTAATGCCAGAAGGCTCGAAGACATGCAGATGGTTAACTTACAAATAATAACACATGTTTTTTTAGAAACTACGTTCATCTTCAATTAAGTTGTTTTGCTTTGAAAAACAAGATCCCGATGATTGTATCCAGGGTATATACATACACACAGGTTAGGCCTGAAACCTAGTTTGCTGACGTTTTACATTTTGGTTCTGCATACAAAAAGAATTAAAGCAAAAATAGAGGAGAGCAGAGGTTCGAGGGGAGTCTGGCACCCCGTACTGGCGTGGCTCTCTTTGCATTCCCCCCACCTCTAATCACAAAAAAGGTCAGAGGTCACTGGCTAGCATGCCTCAGGAAACCCTGTTTTCAAACCTTTAGGAAGGAAGTGGGGGAAGGGGGAGACGTCTTGTTAAGAAAAAAAAAAAAAAAGAAAAAAAAAAGTACCTTTTAACAATTAAACTACTGTACATCAACCCTAACATTCTCTCGACGGCCACAAACATCCTGGTGCAACAGCAGGATCTACGCTGAACCCATCTGGAAATCACAACACATTTTATTGTTTAACGCGTCACCTCAGACAGTTGAAAGTAAGAGCTTTAAGTTGGGCCTCAGACTCGCATCAGTCATCACAGAATGGCTCATATAGACGCGCTCGCAGCCCCGTGTTTGCTCTGAGGAACACGCTCCAGCCCCACGGGGCCGGGTGGGCATTTAGAGGGGGAGGGGTGAGGGCGAGAATGAGAACAGGGTCATTGGGTCTACAGTGCATTGGAGAAGTTGATCTGAGAACAAAACGGCCTCCCTTTACCCACTTATTTCTCCTGCGTTTGTGCAGGGAGTTGCACTAGAAGCACCACGAGCTCATCTGCGCACCAATTGGTGCGCTGCTGCTGCTCAACCAGGACAGCCTCGTCACGCGCGTAGGAAACAGACAAAAATAAGTTAAACATCATCATCATCCAGGCTACAGCACCAAAGCACAGCAAAATCAGCCCACATATTTACTCAAGAGTTACCTTTAATTCCTTGACATTTAAACCCTGCAACTCGTCCTGATCTGTGAGACACCCTGATGCAGCGCCATACACACCAACAGGATCTGCATGTGATGACTGTGTAGGGCAATTACACACACACACCCCGACACACAAAAGACCCCCCCCCCTCCCAAAAAAAGAAAGAAAGAAAGAAAAAAGCAACAAACAGAATAACTAAAAAGAAGCACAACATTCTGCAGCTGCTGGGATTTGAACACGACGAGTGTCTGGAAGCCCTGGATGACCTAGCTACTAGCTGCCATAAAGGATAAGTTGATTCTTCCTACCGTGTGAGCCTGAAAATGTGATCGTGTGTCTGTGCGTTCAGAGGAAGCCCTTGTAAATTAGGTACGTCTTTTTCTTTTTCTTCTTTTCTTTAAAATTCAGCTGTCATGGCTTTGTCTCGTTCTACGAGCTGAATCCACACGTGTCAGGGAGAAGAGAGAGGGAAAAACAAAACAAAAAACCTGCAACCGTGTAACGTCACACAGACGTTGGAAAAAAAAAAAAAATCATACACATAGTATAAAGACTACAGGAGGCAGTTACTGCAAACTCAATGAAATCAAAACACTAACAGAAAAAAAAAAACCCAACTTAAAAACAGGATGTACCCGCCTCACTGGAGTTACTCAGTAATGCTATGAAACACATGACAGACCCCAATCAACCAGCCACATAGTGCACTACATTTTGCCAGGAGTACAGCGCTGTATGGGGACAACAGTGACGTCAGAGAGTGCCGTACAGCTTCGCTGTGAGAGACAGGTGGAAGACCTAACAAAAACAGTAAGAGCTGTTTCTTTTTCGCTTTTAGTTTAGAGGGGCCGGGCCTTACAGTGCATGAAGAAAAGGTTCAATGGAGGCCCCTTGTAATTGTTTAGTGTAGGAGGAGCAGCAGGAGGCCTCTCTCCTTAACCTTAACTGGACAACACATTCTTGTGTGACATCAGAAAAGCCCCATCTTATCCTAGTGTTCAAAATATTGTCTGTCAGCCACACACTTGACAGTCAAGAGTCAAAAACTAGTAGAAAACACCAGAAACAGGCGGCTCTGGGCGTAACAGACGTGGGAGGACAACTACAGTAGTGTGGATGGATCACAGCGTCGCTTTCCTTCAAGACCAAGTGTGCAGCAAAGAAGAACGGGACAGGGAGCAGACCTACTCTCGGTGGTGCGACGAACAGCATGAGTGGGCGTTGTTCTCTCGCACACACACTCATACTCGCATATCGCAGAGACAGAGGGGTGTAAAGGGATTGTCAGGCTGCCCAAACACAGAGACCTGACCTCAAACACATTACTTCACGTATGGTACGTTTCTCACCTATTAAAGGAAAATTAATGTGAATCAATGCGACAGCCACATTTGAAATGTGGGGCAGACTCATCCAACATGAATTCACTCAAGAGATGTCTATTAATAACATTCATTTGGCTTACTTACTGATGGCTATTCTTTTGTGGCAAAGAGAAACTGGAATTGATCATTAAGAGGTCCCTTGGGTTTATTGTTCTTCTAGGTGCCTGACAACACAGCGATCTTTAAAATAAAAACAGAGAGAAAAGTCCCAAACTTACAGAAAAAAAAGAGGAACTTTGCCACTTCGTGCCACAACAGCATGAGTGAGAGCAAAGGACAAAGGGATTTGTTGGAAACGGGCGGTGCCCTGTTGAGAACAGTAAAATTAGGGAGTAGAAAAGTGCAGGCCTCGTCGACAGCTTCATTGAAAAATATCTGTTAAGTATAAAAGTGTCAAAAAGAAAGGCTGTGAGACAGATAGAGAGCGAGAGAGAGAGAGCAGGCAGAGATCTGAAGAAGAAGCCAGAATGAAGAAATGTTGAGACAGACCAGCAGGCAGCCGCAAGGGCCGCTCTGGGTCAAAAAGAAGGCCTGAAGAGAGATAAGACACTAGTTTCCTTCCGTTAAGTTCAACACCAAGAGACTGGCTGAGCTCCAACTGTCTACAGACCAGTTTCAATTAACTTCACTCTGAAAATAAGTCACTATTAATTATTATCATCATCATTTATCGACAGTTACCAGCAATAAATCAGCATCCTTATAGTATCGTCATCTCTATTAATGCATTTATTATGGTCCATCATGTGTGTGAAGGTTATTATTGTGACTCCTTCCATTGTCTCTGCCGCAGCTGGTGCCCCACTTGGGACCGTTCCCCTCCCATCCCACATTTTACCCCACCACCCCTCCCTTTGCCCAGGACATTACGAGAAGATGCGGATGCACTGTGTGGTAGGAGTGTGACAGACGGGGCATTCTGGCTCTGTTGATTGGCAGATCTGCCCAGCGCACTCCATGCAGAACAAGTTGTGGCCGCAGGGCACCAGGGCTGCCGTCACCTCGCTCTCGAAACACACGAAGCAGTCCCTGTTGACCCCGGGGCTGACTCCAACCAGAGCCGCAACCCCAGAGCCAGAGCTGCCTTTCAGTCGGCTCAAAATCCCAGAGGTGAGACCCACGCCGCTGCCGCCTCCCTCTGAGTCGGTAGGCGACCCACCGGGGAGGGAGGAGGCCGAGCAGGAGGAGTAACCGGTCGATGAGCCGCCGGAGCTGGAGCTCGATGCTCCGGAGAAGGAGCCGCCGCCTGCGTTGCCAGACTGCAGCCAGGAGAGAGTGCTGAGGGGGTCGCTTTGAGCACGACGGGCAAGTGGGTGATCCAGAGGGGGGACCACGCCTGTGTCCTGAGGCAGAGTCGGGGACAATCGTGGAGTGATGGCGCCGGCGCTGACGCCGCTGCTATTGCGACGCAGAGGCTGCTGCTGAGAGGAGCTGCCCGTCTTATTGCCCGATCCGCTGTTGACGAAAGGCGCCCAGATGTTGGAAGCACTGAACTCGAAGCCCAGCTCGTCTGACGAAGGCAGTCCTGGGGTGGAATCGCCCCCAAAAGTGAATCCCCCAGCGCTGCTGGAGCCTGTGCTAAAAGGGCTAGTGGGACTGCCTCCCTCAGTGGCCTTCCGGGCGGTGCTGAAGCTGTCTGCGCTCATCCCGCCATTGTGCGTGTGATAGGGAACCGATGAGGACATCTTCCTGCCGGACGAGTGGTGTACGGACATGGAAAGAGCAGAAGGTGGGGATGTTGGAGGAGGAGGGGGGGCAGAATGGTGGCTAGTTGCCCTGGACCACAAAGTCGCTCCCAGTCCCCCACTCAGGGAACCAAGGCCTTCAAGACTGACATCAGTGCCATTAGTGTGGAAGTCATTGTCTCCCTGGAGGTCTACAAAGGTTCCAGTTCTCAGGGTGATGTGAGTCTCGATCTCCTCTCTCGCTCTGTCCACGTTCTCTGGCATCCCAGTCACCTCGAACACGGGGTCTTTTTCTCGACTCGGTGTCACGATGTAGGTGTGAGTCTGCTGCTGGATGCGCTTGATTGTTGCCCCTTTTGGTCCAACAACTAAACCGACTACTCTGTACGGCACTCTAACCTGGATCAGGGATAAAATAAAAGGATATTTTAGCTGATTTTCAAGCAAAACAAGACAAAAAGCAAAAACATGACCCCAGCACCACAGCAGGGCTACTGCACCTGTATAGTGGTCTGTCCAGGTAGGTTTGGTGGTCCGGGAAGGGAGCCGCCTCCTCCACCCCCTCCAGCTTTGCAGCGGGACGCCCTGATCATAGAGAAGTGCTCTGCTGCAGACACAATTTCACGCTTGGCCATCTCCACATCCTCCCTGCGTCCCGTCACGATGAACACAGGGTCCTCGCCTCGCACCGGAGTCTTTATGTAGGTGTTTGTTTTGGCACGCAGGGCCTTGATCTTACAACCTGGAAGATTCAGAAGCACACAATCAACTGCAATGTTTTTTTTTGTTTGTTTTATTAGTTGATCTGATTTTGCTGACAATTATGAATGCTTCACTTTGTAAAGTTTCAAAAATTCAGTTGCTCTCACTAATATGAATGGGCTATATTAGGCAGAGCACAAATTTTAGCCTAAATTTCAAAGCCTGACATCAAAAATATTTTTGTAACATACGCCTGGCACTTTGGTGTAGTAATTTACACATTTGCCATAAAATATCCATCTATCCATTCTTTTCCGCTTATCCTTATTGGGTCGTGGAGGGACTGGAGCTTGTCCCAGCTACCACAGGGTGAGAGGCAGGGTACAACCTGGACAGATTGCCAGTCTGTCGCAAGGATAAATAAAGTAATTTCCTCTGTTCGGTCCCAGGAGGAGACACAAATCCTTTTGAAGTTGTGTCAGGAAGGGTAAACTGTGTAAAGGTCTACCACATCAAATATGCATATCTGCCCGCTGTGGTGACCCTTTGTGAAAAAGGAAGGAGCTGAAAGTAGCATTTCTACAACATGATTATATTAGTATAAATTCAGACTTACTCTGGCATCAGAAGCCAAAAAACACACTTCAGTAAAAATGAGAAGCATTTTCCTGACATAATCCACACCCCACAACAGTGGTGTATGCTCCACAGTCAGAGAGCCACCAAACTACACAAAGTGCACCTAATTTACCAACAACTACAGCACAAATGAAAAATAATCAGCCATTCCTTTATCATCAGCTCAAACTGAGGTAGTGCTGATCATTTTATGAAACAGGCAGTAAAGCCAGCAGGTCTTCATGAAGCTCTCCACATTAAATCAGTGCTGCACTGCATGCCTCCTCCCAGCAGCAGCATCCACACTGCGCTCTGTGTCTTTAAATGCGGACGCTTCATTCTCGGCGGCCAATAGGACGCACGGAGCGTGATGTCATTCTGGGAAGCAGAAAGCATGGCTTTTTCAAACAAAGAGAACAATGCTGTAACGTTAGCGCGAGCGCAACGGGAAAAACAAACCCACGGCTTGACTAAATTTAAAGTGTAGGACACATCCGAATAGAAATCATAATTAAAGAAATCATCTCGAGTATAAACGTAGCGGCAAGCAGCAGCAGCGGCAGACTGAGCTGGGTGCAGGGCGTAACACCGCCCAGTCCCGTGTTTGTGCGTCTGCTGCTGCCCCGTTTCAGCCTCACATCTGCTCTGAGGAGCAAATATAACAAACGCATGTATGAGGTGAAGGTGTGAGTTCAGTGCCGCCTGTGATCTGCGGTACGAAGAAAATCTACACATTTCGCGATATTTCCTTTGTTTGGTGCAGGCTGCTAGACATGTCCAGACTCCCGACAATCTGCCGCTTTGTCTGACCCTCTCCCTCCCCTCCCCCTCCCTTCCCACTCAGCCACGCTCACTCCCTCACCCTCTGTCAGAGCATTGTCTAATTGCTGATTTAAAAAAACAAAACAAACAAAAATCACAAATACTACAGCGGCATTTCATTTCAGTGGAGTATCCGCATTATGCTGCCACTGAAGAGCAGGAGAGGGAAGTGCAGCCCGACCACAACATCAAGCTCAGACAGCTGAAGTTCACAGACCCAGCTCACCAGGCAGTCACCCAAACAAAGAACAAGCTGCTCAACGGCACAGCCTTACCTTGTCTGCCCACTATCTCAGCCACATGCTCGGAGCTGGGGACGGGAACACACTCGGTCATGTTGACACTTCTTTTCCTGCTGCAGAGGACGGAGTTTGGTTCCCCGTGGAGCATGGCATGGGAGCCGGCCATGTGGTACCCCCCTGAGCCATAGTACTCCGGGGATGGAGAGCAGGACGTCGGAGAGTCCCGAGACCCGCTGGGATGGTCCAGCATTTGTAGATCCACGAATCCCCCTCCACTCACACCGTTGCAATTCTCGGGTCCCGGACCCTGGGTCCCATCCAGGCTGTCCACAAGCCCGCTGCTTCCGCCGCCCCCACAGTCCACCTTCTCCATGGCCATCAGTGACAGCTGGTCCAGGGCGAAGCGGAGCGCCTCTTGGTGGTCCTCCTCCCGGGACTCCTGATCCGTCTCCCTGGACAGACCGACCCCGTTGTGTTGGCTGCTGATCACCACGTCGTGGTCCATAATCTCGGGGTGAAATAAAGGGCTAGGCATAGTCTCTCCGTGGATCTCACATCAGATCACGGATGCCTGTTTTGTTGGGAGTCCGCTCACCCTCTACTGAAATTCAAAGAAAACAACAATAAAAATAAAAGGTTTTTCCATGTCTTCTATTAAAACACACAAAATACGAGTGTAACAGAGCACCGTGGAGCCTCAGATCACCCAACAATAACAACGCGCATTAACAGTATTGATTTGAGCGCCTTTGCTTTGTCTGTTGTTGCTGTTTGTCTGACAACTGAGCTCATCCAGGAGGTTGACTGTTTTGCCCGTCCTCACAACCACACACAGTATATTCCCGAGCCTTTTCGGTGCCGACTCCAGCCGGTCCGGTGTGTGCTGTCCGAATTTAAACGTAAATTTAAAAACAATAAACAGATAAATGAGCTGTTGTTAGCTCCAAGAATCAAAAGCTAGCAGGCTAGCTCCACACAGTCGGCACTCAGTCACGTTGTCGACCTCTTTGTTTGAGAGCGCCGCGGTTAGCTGCTTTAGCTCTGTTCTGACAGTCGAACTTGTGTTCACATTCACAGACTGCCGTGTTATTTTTTAAAATTAAATACGTGCGGAAACCACGAGAACTTACCTTATCTACGTTTTGTCGATGAAGTCCTCTCTTCACTCGTAGCCCAGTTCTTTAGGGAAAGACGTGGAGCAGACCGAAGGAGGAGACCTGTGCTGTGCAGCGCTAGGAGCTAGCGGTTCGGCTAACTAGCAAACCGAAAGGGGGGCGTTTGAGGAGAAGAAGAAAAAAACGTTTAAAACCGAAAAGAGGGCACTGTTGTTTTTCCTCCTCCAGGAGATTTCCACAGGAGTGTCACTGCCTCTTCATTTCTCCCAGCGTCAGGGAGAGCTCAACTGAAGTCCAAGGTTAGCGGTTATCTTTTAGTTAAAAAAAAAAAAAAAAACAGTGATTCTCGGCTTTCTGTTGCTGCTCTTGCCTGCCTGACCCCGGTCGGTCCGCCGCCTTTGTCTCGCCAGGCGCACGCCGCTCCGTCTCCCGCACACGGCACTGACGTCACCCGCGACACAACAATGAGTTCAAAGGCCACATGAAGCAAGGGGAGAGCATCAACGCACAGCAGTCTGGGCTACTGTCACCCCCGCCGGGTCTGTCAGAGCACTATTTCACTCTCCTCTTCCGTGGAGGTTTTTGTAGCCTAACTATTAAGGCACTGATATACGTTTAGAAAAATGTGACCACGGTTGGGTGTGTTCATCATGGCTACCAATGAGGTGTTTGGGGTGGTCCAACAGCATCACTGAGCGATGCTCATGCACTAGTAGTTACTTTCTAAGATATTTGTTTAAAAAAATAACCAAACTCATAAACGCGCCACAGGGTTGTTCTAGGGGTTTCGATTGAAGTTATTTTTATATAAGCGCATACATGTTTAAAAAAAAACCCACATCGGCATGCTTCCTTGTATACCTTTAGTCAGAGGCACAAAGATGAAATTTATTACTAATGCTGACTGATTTATCTTATTTAAGAATGAAGGGTTACATGGGTGTAGAGATCCCTCCACTGCCAACACAGACAAAAGGAATATACTAATTTATTACCCCCCTCCCTTTCTTCATCGATATAAAGAAACTATTTCCGAATGTTAGGCTGTCTTTTGGTTCATGGTCTATCTGAAAGGTTATACAGGAAGGACAGAGTAGAGCCAGCTGAGGTGGTTAGCATTTGACCAGCATGCCTCCTAGGTGAGGTGGGAGAAGGATATATGCTAGAGGGATTGTATCCCCTGGATGGCTTGCTATCCCCTCTGAAGAGCTGGAGGAGGTGGCTGGGGATGGGTGGTGTGGGTGTCTTTGCTTACACTGCTCTCCTATGACCTGGATGGATACGGTTTAATAAAATTTGTCCTGTGGGGACATTAAAGTTCGTTTTTTGTAGGTATCACTTTAACAGACACTAATTACAAACAAACATACAAAAGGACACATAAGAAAAATGCCTTTATTTGACAGAAAACAGTACATCAGCAGTGTGTTTGTATGATCCGAGGGAACGCACCTTTTACTGAAATGCAATAGTAGTTGTTCAAAGAATAGTGAAAATACAAATACCATGGCTTCATGTTCAAAGCTATGTAAACTCAAATTATTGTGACCAAAAAAAAAAAGAAGTTTGAACCGTGAAACTGTAATCATCACCATCCAGAGGCATGTAAAAATACTGCTGCATTTCTATGATTTCAAACATGACATGCTAACTTACAGTGTCAGTAAAACATAAAAAGCAATAGCAGGAAATAAAAACACTTCTTAAAACCAATTAAAATGTAACACACACACAGATCAGTCGTGTACATAAAGGTTTGCGTTTTCAACACTGAGCTTAAACAGCTGTTAACTAAACATAACACTGCATTGTGTAGAGCACCATAACCAGCTGCCGGACTTTAGTAGAGGTAAAAATGAAAACTCAGAGCACCCTTACAGGATTATAAGGTCATATGTTTAAAAAACAAAAAAATTAAAGACCACAGTCTTTGTTTAGGTTAGGAAAAAAAATCTGCAGAATGTCTGCATATAAAGTCTGCTTCAGTTTAACTGCATACAAACCTTCATGGAGCCGTTAATTCGAGCATTGAAAAGACTTTACCAGCAAATGTCTCAAACAAGTCTGTGGGAGAGATAGAGGAGAGTTACTTGTTTAGGAATATACTGTAGGTCATATTAAATGCAATTAACCATGAGAAATTCAGCCATACTGTAGTGATTACTGCCTTTCTGTGTACCTTGGCTATAACTCCTCCTTCTCCACCTGCTCACCCTTCACCTCTGCTTCTACATCTGCAGCGGTGTCTTTTATATGAGCCAGCATATCAGCCATAAGGGCTTCTTCGAGCCGCCTCCTCACATTCTGCACCAGGTCCTCCTGCTTCCTGAGGGGCACAGACAAGAACACATAATTACATTAATGACATAACGTCTTTCACGACTTGAAAAAAGTTTCAGGGAAGGAAAAGTGCAAATCATTTGATGTCCACCAAAGAGCCGCACACTACACCTCAGCCCACCACGTGACCTTAGAGGGAGGCTGATTTTTATTTATTTATTTTTGCTCACTCCAGAAAATCATTTCATTTTCAGACCCAAAATAAGCAATAAAAAATAAATACATTCAATTCCCAGAGACATGAAGCTTGATAACTGTAGATGATACATCCAACACATGAACACAGAAGAAATGTGCATCTCCTCTGTGGAGATTGAGTCTGTTTTTATGACTTATACATGGAAACGTGTGCTCTAAATTTTAATATGAGCACTTCAGTCTAGAAAACTTGGCACATCATTACAATAACTAAAAATGCTAACATGTTTTGGGAAATTAATGTCACTGGTGAAGGAGGATTGTATGTATGTATGTATGCACACTCAATAACAGGGCAAATCTTTGATACGATCTCAGAAACACATTTATGTCTGAACACAGCAGCTTCAGAGCCGTGCTCTTCAAACCGTATGCGATTGAGGGGCAGCCAATCAGCAGACAGGTGGCATAAAGTGAGGGTGGCCTTCAGGGAAGAAGAGGTAAAACAGCTGACTCATGCACTCAAGTTATGCAAATCTATTTTAGCAGAGTCCAAGAATAAAAGTCAGAATAACAGGTTCCCATTAAATATACAAAGAAATAGCCCTGTTCTCTATTCTTGTTTCTCACCTGAGGTCATACACACATCACTCGAGACCAAGGACAGGGAGCTTTCTGCCTGCTGGCTGAGTAACACACATTTTCTCCTAGTGACAAGTGGTTGCCAGGTGGTCACAGACTGGTCTCAAGGCCTGTGTGACTGGGTCCTTAGTCACTTGATCATACACTGTGACCATGATTGTCACACTTCCAAAATGATAGATAAGTTAACGTCACATGGTTAGTGGTCACGTTTCCAAAAAAAAAGAAAAAGAAAAACCACATATCTGCATTTTATCTTGCTTTTCGCTAAATGGACTGAGGCTGATTTGCTGTTCTCACCAGTGACCCATAAAAAGACACCATAGTTCAATTTGGTATAAGAGTATAAATGCAAAGTATGACTCATTACAAAGCCATAAAAGAGAAGCAGAACACAAAGTAAATCTCAAGATTGAACTTTTGAACACAGTGAATTTAGTTTGCTTTTCTAACATTTATATAATAATGTGCCTGAACTGAAGGTCAAATAGCAAAATAATAATGGTGACTTGTGATACAACTGTCCCAAGTTTTCAGTGTGTAACACTTGTTTCTCAGTATGAAATGTCCTTGGTTCAGAACGCTCCGAGAGTCAAACATCTACTTTCCTGCAATAAAAATAAAGTGCGCTGGTTTTGGCAGTGCACAAGTTTTTTATCATCAGCTATAGCATACTAGCTGGAGCTTCAGTAAATAGGTACAAAGTGCTGATTCACTATATGTTGAGCCTGAATTTAAAGCTGTATTCTTGTGTCACTGGAATAGAAAACGTCTGCGCTCACAGGTCAAGTGACCGGCTACCAGCTTATACTAAATGTGAATACCAAGACCAGTTGCATTTGTCCGTTGACAGCTCTGACAAAGCTTTTTCAGACAAGATATTGATGTCCTCAGTGACATTACTATGCAATTTTAAAGCCTATTTAATGGTTTTACTATTGGAGTCCAGTGTGTGAACCCAGCAAGGGCCCCTTGTATGGAGTTTTTCCCTCCAAGAGCTCAGCTCCCCGGGTTAATGATGCGTTCTTCACAGAAACAAGAGATTCTTAATCTGAAGTTTCACTTCCTGATTAAATAATAATAATGATAATGTTGTCTGAGGCTTTAAGGCCCTTTTTCATTTTATTTCTTACTTTAAACTGGTCACAAGCCTTTGCCTTTTGACAATATACACCTTAAAGCCATCTCCACACAGGAAGTGATTTGTAACGACCACAGAAAGTCTGGGACATTCAGCAAACAACTACAAGCAGTAGTCAAAAAAGATGACAAACAAAAGAAACCCCCTGTAGTGACGCAAACTGGGCGGGTTGCAGGATAAACTTCTCTAAATTTCGAGGTGAGTGATGGATGCAACAACCTATGAGTGTGAAGAGTACTGTGCATTTGTCAATACATGGTGGTCAGTTTTGGTTTCTAGACCGCTCCAAGAATAAATTGATTACATGATTTTACCCTAAACAGAGTGCCTCAGCAACCCCAACATTAGAGGGTTACCTGGGCAACCGGAGCCTTAGCATTAGGAGTTTTTCCTTTAAAAGAAAAATCCAAATGATTCCAAAACTGAAGCTCATCATGTAGAGTTTTGTGAGAACCTGTCACTGTGGTGGCGTACGCTACATGAGAACAGAAAACAGTCACTGACAGTCAAGCCATTGATTGTTGAAAACAGCAGCATGTGCCCAACAAGAAAAAAGAAACACCACCTCACTGCTTGGTAGTGGTGGAACATGTTGAAATGCACTTTTAGAGTGCACTTGATTTACATTTGACACCCTTCACAGAAGAAGCCACCAGCAGCAGACTCAAGCCTTCATCAGTTTCCTATGCATGAATAATATCACTTAGTATTACAGTTAGAAAATCAGAGCTCCTTTGTGTTAAATATGAAAGTATCTCACCTAATATCATCATCAGTCACTACAAAGGCTTTGCAGAGAGGCTGCGCAGTGTTGAGCCAGACTCCTGGATTTTTCTCCACCGCAGCAGTGAGCTGTCCCGTGATGGGCGCCGGGCTGGTGTGCAGGGCGCTGGCGATCGCAGAGAGCAGCGTTTTGTCTGAACATGCAGGCCCCACCCCTAAGAAGAGAAAATCAGGTGGTATGGGTCAACCTGGTAGAATTATTTCTGTTTGAATTATATGTGACGGATAAGTTTTAAAGGTTAACCTCACCCTGCAAGCCTTTGGGGAGATCCATCGTTTTGACCAGCTCTTCTGCTATATCGAATGCATTTAATCCGCTCAACTTCCTCTCCCAGAACAGCTAAAGAGTGAAGCAAAAAGGAAGATACCTTTTGTGTATTTTAGGCACAGTGTTTCCAAAACTGAACATCTCAGTCAGTCAGTCACTCACACACACACACACACACACACACACAAAAAATTAAATTAACATTAGAAAACAAACAAACACTTGACACACCTTTTCTGCTTCTGACTTACTTGTTTTGGTTGTTCCACAGCCTTCTGGGGGTCCGTCTTCACCTTGTTGTTGGGGTGATTTGTTACTTTGGTCACTGGCTGTTTGAAGATGGAAGCTGTCTGTCGAACTGGCAGCGTTGTGTTTAAATCAGGCTTAGCCTTTAAGAGAGAACTGTAAGTTAGTTTTCTACTATATGAACAGATTTGTTTTTTAATGACACTTAAAAAGAGCCACTTTTAAAGCCAACAGTTATCCTACTGCTTTATTTTTACTGCTGTCAGTCTTGTATAGCAGTGGCTGCTGCATCCCGTATTTAATTGTGAAGAGGCTATAAAAACATTACAAGGCAATGGAATGACTACTATGACACAATGTGGCATGAAAACAAAAATGCAGTAAATAGCTACAAGGAAAACACCTATCCTTCAGCTTAACAGCAGACATAAAAGGCTGTAATGATGTTAATTTTACAACATTTACCACTTGTAGGGTCAACGGTCAATCATAAAACCTCATCTCTGGGGGAGGTTTACTGGTGAAGGACACAATGCACTCTATAGCAACTATGAAATAACGACAGGTTTCAAATGTCAAGAGGTAATAATCTACCATCCAAAAATCATGTGCAAATTGGATATTTCAGGTTAGGAATTCACGAGAGAAAAACTTCCTTACGTAGGTTAAAGCGAACAAGTGAGCACGTCAGACTCAAGTCTGTTTTTACTGCAATTCATCTGTGATGGCTTCATGACAGAGAGGTTCCTGTGACGGTCATGAAATTTTAACCACAGTTTGCTAAAAGGCCTCAGGCAGACAGTGTGATCAGTGTACAGCCTGATGAGCTGTGCTTTTGGTTATGATGTTTATGACAAACACTCAAATGAAGTGGCAAAAATCAGACTTGGAGCTAATAATTCAGGACTGAAATTACTCTTATTTTAGCCACAAAGAATAAAAATTCTAGCTTTGATTATAAAAAATTCTCAACACAAATTTGTTACTTCGATACTTCTTTTAATGCATGACTATGTCACTATGGAAACATGAGCGTTTCACCCACATTTGCGACTAAACAGTCCTGCAATAGAAACGTACTCAGCAGCAGCGTATGAATAAAAAGTTTGACAACATTAGACACCGACCCCAGTTTTTAAACGTAAGCACTGATAAAACAACAGCAGCAGTGATGATGATGCTGGCACACTTTAACGAGGAGTCGGAGTCTGTTTAAACAACGTGGAGAGCGAAGAAGCCAAGCTGTTACGGAGACGGTGAGCTCAGGTTGACTGAAAGAAAACATGTTTCCAGCGTTCAAAAGAGGAGCGCTGTTCCTGTAATCACCATTAAACCTTTAGTGGGAAAAAGCTAGCGGGAGTCCTTCATCAAAGAACCTGATCAACAAACTTGATGTGAAGAAAAGCGAAGTTTGTAGCTGCTCCATCCTCCACCGTTATTATATACAGCAAAAAATCTGCAGTAAGCCTCCAGAAGTTTTATTAAAATATGCAGCTGAACTGATACCAAACTGGTTAAACTATACAACTTGCTGATGCCTTACAGCCTCCTATTAACGTCAGAAAGCCTTCAAGGAAGACAGAGTAATAGTAAATTTTTATTTAGTTTAGCTTAATATATTTTTTTCTTATTTATTTATTTAAAAAGGGACAATGCAGTTTAACATGATTCCAACAGCATGAAACTGATGTGCTGCATACGCATCTTATTTTATTTGACTGTACTTGAGATTATTTATATATTTTTGCATTTAAGAAAACTTTTTCTTCCAAAAAATGACATTTTTATATGGCATATGCAAATAGAATCAAAGGGTTTAGTTGTTGTTCTGTTTTTTGGACAGATGTATGCAGTTAAACTAAATATGAAGAAGCACAACTTAAACTTACAGGTATACATTTTTAAGCCTCATAAACACCAGAGACCAAACTGTCTTACCCTTATTTGATGGCTGATGTCATAGAGATGGTTGTGCCTGCTGCGCTGCCCCTTGATCAGGAGTGACTGTTCGCCCCGGGAGTGGCCAGCATTCACATCAGTGTGAGGGCTGCCGCGGAATATCTGCGGCTTGTTGAGAATACGCTTAACAGGTAGACTAGAAAGAAAAACAGAAAAACCATCAAAACAAGCATCCACCAGGGATCAACAGTATTTCAGATACATCAGTTCTGCTTATAGCAGGTACAATTCTTTAAGATAAAACAACAAGTACTTGAATATTTATCCCACAAGCTCAGAAAGTCCTGTGTGAGAGCAGCCCAAACATTAAACCCAACATATAACAAAACAGCTTAAATAAAGTAAAATAGTTAGATAAATAAAACATGTCAAAATTAAAGTCGGTGTAAAAAAATAAAAAAATAAATCCACAAAAGCAGCTCAATTAAATAGGAAATAATATTAATAAGTCAGATAAAAAACACTCAATGAATTCTACTGTATCCATAATACAATAAAGACTTCATTATATACAAGAATAAAAACAGGCGCTTGCCCATTACTAACTGATTCCTGATCAAAGGAAAAAAAGTCTGAATACACAGTTCTTCTGCATCAACACAGCTGTTTTTATAATCACATTTGAACACTGTGTAGAAACAAAGTTAGAACAAAAAATTGCATTTAACTCAGGCGGGTCATTGGGTTCATTCCACTATTTTTAACTGGGATGTCCAAGAGTTTAGTACTCCACAGACACTCTCAGTTACTTTTTTGAATAAACTTTTTGACAGAGCCACGCTTCGAAATGGTATCTGGGGCCACCCCAGTAGATGTGTTTTGTTTTTTTGTTAGCATGAAAATTGTGAAGGTGGGCATAAACGCAGCTGTGCATTTAGCTTCATTTGACTTACTACATTGGCACTGTTAAACTTGCACTTATTTTTCTGAAGACAACTGTGTAATCATGACCGGAGTACAAATGAATGATTTGTTAAATGTGCATTTACACTCCTTTACACTAAAAGAAAGTGAAACGATTTGTCAGATATTAGTGACCATCTGTCAAAAATTGACTACTGATATTTAAACTGTTCTAAATTCCTCATGAAATCTCTCATGAATGACATCGAGCCATTTTGATCCAGAAAGTACTTAAGGGTTTTGTACAACCTTCTCAAGAGGCCTGGCCAAAAGGGAATCAAAAGGGAATCAGAAATTGCAACACATCTAACAAAACAGATGTGTTGCAATTTAAATTAAGTAAACACTGAGTAGGCACAATAACGTAGACTCATATAGCCTATAACTCCAAATACACAATGACATAAAAAGATATTTTCAAAGAAATATTATAAAATAACTTGTCGAGCACGGGACCCCAACAGGTGTGCTGACAACAAGTCGAGAGACGTCATTCAGGCACCTCTGTAGCCCACCCTGTGGTTAAAAGCGGTCTGACCAGCAGTAGCTGATAATATCCACGTGGTTGTTTTTGTTTGACCGTCTCTAACTGAAGCGTGTCTGAAGCGTACTCATGGTGAGCCCCACGTGAAGTTTGGAGCGCTCGTGCTGCTGTAGCTGTGACGGGCCTGCGCACTGCAAGTCAAGCGTGTGTAAACAATGAAACTTAGCTAGCTAATCAAGCTAGCAGCACCGGGACGTCAAAGTCGTAGCAAATAGCGTGTCAATTGTTGCTTGAAGCTGCAGTATTTTAAACCAAACGAACTCCACCCGCTTTAAAGCCAACTTTTAGCTACAAAAGTAATGCTGCAAATAAATTAATTAAACCTCCCCAGATCGATTCATTTACTGATGAGCGTTTCTAAAGTGCCCCACGGATGTATGCAGGCGTGCGTGCATTTCCTCGTTATTACAATAACTCACTCGGTTAAACATGACAAAGTCCTACCTTTTTCTTTCCATGGTCCCGGCTGTCTCAATATTTCTGCCCCTAATTTTTGCTAATAAACGACAAAAACTTCACTACCTTATTAATATTACCACAGGCATGAATTTTGTCTGCTAGCTGTCCGTCTCAGCTCGAGATCTTGCAGATCTCGAGTACAGATCACTCCGCCGTATTAGTAACTTATGCGTCACACGCTGTAAAGTAGTCCGAAAGTAAAGCTCGCGCAGGTCTCACGTGGGCTGTGTCATAGGCGGAAAGTAACTATGACAGAGTTTTGACACTGTAACGTTTTCATCGTGTTCATAATTGTACTCAAAACTGCATTTATGGGAAAATATGTTACTTAATTGTAAAATGATATTTGTTTTTAGTTATTGTGAACTGGATATTTCTGGATAAACGGTCTGTATTTAAAGTCTAATGACACAATACAATAATGCAATTGCACTAGTTTGATGCTGTAACAGGTAGGCCAGCTAGATTAAAATCCAAGTTTAACGGACTTTATTTATTTTGTTTAATTGTTAAACTGTTACCTACACATTAATACATTTTCTATTCACTTTGTATAGAATTGAAAATGTATTAATGTGTAGGACCAGTATTTTCTACTACACCACGTTTTGTAAAAGGAGATGGAAAAAGTTTAAAAAAAAAAAAAAAAGCTTTCTAAAAATTACCCAGCTGTTAATAAAAATATTAAGTGCCTTGATATTTTATAGCTTTTTAACAAAAGAGTGAAACTGTCAGTACTTTTCATTGTGACCAGTTATGAGGATGAGTAAGAGAGGCTGTTTTTAAATTTGCTTCATGCACATTTACCTTCAGCAGGAACACAAGCAAATTAAATAAATCCATAAACAGCCATAATATAGGAGAAATCACAGATACTTTACTTCTCACAAAAATCAAGAATCAAATTTGACCCACAGACCACAGATGATTACAATAAATACACGTCCTTAATCTGAACAGGGAAAGAAACCAAATGCACGTTTAAATCGTTACTGTTTTCCTCTTCGTCTGTTCATATTTTTACTGGCAGAAGAACGCTGAAAAGCCAAACCCAAGGATCATTTCATTGGACGTTGGTAGTCAACAGTTCAATGCTGAATTAGCTGGAGGGTGAGAATGATGGTCTCTGGTGGCCTGCCATGCAGTGGAAGGTCCTGGCTGCAGCAGTGTGTGGTCTCTCTGTAGGTCCTTGTGTAAAAAGAAAAAACAGCGCTGACCTGAGGAGGAGGAAGGTACATGTGTTATAATGTGTTCAAGAAATTATCAAAGCTGGATGCTGAGGGCAAGCGGAAAAGAAAAACTTAATGGAATATTAAAGCATTTTTGTTTATTAACTGTAATTTTTTTCTCGTTTGAAACCATCATTCAAAATTGAATCAACATCAACTGAATGAACCAATTCAAAGTTAATGCCTATGAGTTTTAAATTTCCAGTGGTCACAGTCTTTTCATTAGAAGCTGCCTAATACAGTCTCAAACAGGCCACTTTCCTTAATTCTGGTCTTGTGTCCTCTCTGAACTGTCCAGTTTCATTTAAGTTATTAATTTATTTATCCCAAACATCTGCAGATTACTATGTTAAAGCAACCAAACCTTTAAGGACAACAAGATACAATATGACAAAAACAAAAATCACATACAAAAACAAACTGGAAAGAAAAATAAAATATATCAATGAGTATGTCGCCACAATTGTCAATACTTTCTTTTAGCAAGCTGATGAAATGTGCCCCTGTTTTTCCAGGGCACAATTCATGCTAAAGCCCTTTAATTTGATCAGACCAGAAAGTCTTTTTATGACTAGGGTTTTCCAGTGACTGACCATAATGAGCTCCTGAATTTGTTCATTGCCTTTCTGAATGTCTGCTTTGTAACTGAGAAATAAATGAAACCAAAAGATCGCCTGGCAGCTTTGTGTCAGATGACATCTCACATTTAGTAATCACATTTTCAATCTTCACATTATTACGACAAGCACTTACAGAGCTCATCACGACAAACCGCTTCATTGTTTCCTTCCCATCAGTTGAAGACTTTTCAATCTCAGCTCCGACTCCGGACATTTGTTTCGGAAATCACAGTATGTCTGCTTGTTTGTTTTTGATATTAATGTAGTGTCCCATCCTGTTCGGTTGAGTCATGCGGTTCAGGCAATACTTAATAAAGAATCTATTTGGGAAACGGGGGGCTAATACTCCACCCAGTGATGCTTTTACCTCTGGATTGAGGCATGACTGTTACCATTATATAGACAGCCTGTGTGCTGGGTCAGTAAACAGGAAAAACATATATATCTATGCCCAACAAACATGTAATATTGTAGGTTTTTCTTGGCTCACAATTTGATTTTGGGGAGTGAGTACTCATGATTGGTCTGTATGCATTGGAAGAAATGAGTCTGTGTTTCACTTGACTCAAAATTGTTCGCTTGAAGACCTAAGTATGCTGAAAGACTCGACTTTTGGCCCCAACAAATCCGTGACTGTGGTACTGGGACTTGTTTTCTTTAAAGTCACATACATCCCTCTGTAGACTGGACATCCACAATGTCAAGAAAATTTACTGAAAACCAAAGCTAGACTTGAGCAGTTTGAATTATCCCAAAAGATGTTAAGAATAATTATTAAAAAACAAAATATTTCTGAATGTGTTTGTTTTGAGCATCACGCACGTGTGCTGTTAGAGATAGCTGAAAACATTTAGTGTTACACAATGCCACACATGAGAAATGTGATTCTTGCCTGTTCAAACAAGTTTAAAGTCAACATAAAAGTAAAACTGGTACTGAGTAGCCTGATCAGTTATTTTTGCAACAAGCTGCATATTACGTTGCAGAATTAGACAGAACTTCTCTGAATTTCAGGAGTGGGTCAACCCCCCCCACACACCCACACCCTTTATGTTCTATCACTTTATATGCTTCATGATAAGCTGTTTGTTCTCATTTTCATGCAGCTATGTCAACTTCACATAAAGGACTCCCCGTTGGTTTATGGGCCACTGGTCATCGCTAACAAACCAATTATATATTCACTACAATTTGTAAAGTCTTTGGAACTATCATCACTGACTCGGGGGATGCCTGGTCCTCACTGAAGTCTCAAGCCTAGATCTACCTTTACGCCACCTGTTATTCTGTTAAGCACTGTCAGTCCAACTTAGGATGTGGTTCCTGCTTGTTAAATGATTATTTATTATTCAACGGTGCATGATAATCTCCCGAATGACTGTTTCACGCTGCCATTCTTTGGACTAACCTGACACATGTTAGTCATCGTTCTTGAATTTGCCGTTGATATAGGGGACATAATCCAAAACCAAACGCCAGTCTGTGACGTACACTAGGGCTACACCTCCAGTTGTTCCCCATACTGCCATAGTTGGGAGCCTGTGGAGAGAAGACAGTGAAAATTTGTCCGTTGTGTTTCTATTAATTTCAGCATCGATTGATGAAACTGAAGAGAGAAATACATTTTTATTGGGTAAAACCAAATATTCATTTTAGTGGTTTCGGTTATTAGAAGAAGACAAAAGGGTTGATGCCTTTTTATCTGCTGAAGCTATAAACATGCTGGAAAATGATGTAAGTAACTAACCCCCCCCAAATAAATCTGTTGCACCTGCTTCTGTTTGGTAAAATATGCCAGAGCATTTTACTTTTATCTGTTTAGGAGAGGGGATCCTGTACCTTAATCCAGTTGGGATAAAGTTTAATGCAGCCTTTGCGGCAGATTTATTAAGAACATTAAAAACCTTCGCCCGAGATCACATGGTTTAATTTGTTAGCTCGATGTATTTAAAAAAGCGATTCCCAATCTCCTCTGTGAACAGGCAGAGTTAATAACGAAAAGATAGCTCACACTCGCTTTAATACATAAAAATCATAACATCTTCAACAGACAGTCTAAAGTCAGTATGTCCCTACGACTATGACCTCAGTTGTGTTAACGGCTAATGCTAGCTAAGGACACATCGAGGTTCTTTTAAGCACAGGTCCGATTTCTTTCCGCTTTTTCTCACAGGCGCGACGTAAAAACTTCTTACCATGACTTGGCAATGGCCACATATTTCTGACCGATTACTTTACCGATCATTTTGGCTGAATTTTGTGATCCTTACGCAGGACGTGCGACTTTAAAAGATTGGAAGCACTTCCCAGTTTCTCGGCAGCCTAGTGCGCAAGCGCAAGAGGTACTTCCGCTTACTTAAGAAATAAAAGCCTTTAATAATTAAAGACAGACATTTTTTGACGCGCTTGTAAGCACCTAAAAAAATAGTAACGATTTTATGTGGCAAATCTATAAAACATCGTAATGTTTCATGAAATGAGTCCCGTTTCGATTACAAAATCATTTTTGACTTTTTTATATGGCGCTTGCAGCGAAAAGTGTTGTTTTTTATTTGTTTTGTTTTTTTAAATCGTGCATTGTACCAAGTTGCACAGAAAAAATCAGGGGCAAGGCAGCAATCCAGCATAGCACCTGTATTGTTTTTCTTGACTTCTGTCACAAGTTGCCGTGTAATTTTTGAGAGGACAGTGGCGGATTTTATGGACACAGCTGACAGCGCATGTCTGCACCGTAGTGGACTGAGAAAAAAGTACTGCATCTGGTTTCAGGTGTTACTGTGCTTTTAAATGTTTTCAAATTTTCAAACTCCTTGGCGGCCGCTTATCGGGGCCTGGAGCCTGGGGCTCGCTCGGGCCACTTCGGAGGTGGGGTGCCCCCGGCCTCTCGGCCTGGGGCTCGGTCACTCAGGCACGGCTGGCTGCCGGCGGAGCTCACGGGCGCGTCACTGCAACTCCCCCTGGCTTCTGCTCCGCGGCTGCTGAGTGAGCCCTCATCTGGGACTCTCCTCAGTTCTTTCTAGGACAGTGGCGCGGCTGCCCCTCTGTTGGTCTTCCTTGGTCTCCTGTGTTCTGGGGGCCTCTGGATGTCTGGAGTTTTGATCTCCTCCATACCTGCTTCATGCCCTGGAGGACGGGGGCTGTGACCCCCCCACACCCTCTAGCAGATCATTACATGAAGGAACCAGTGGCGTGTCTAGAAAATTTTTGTTGGGGGGGCCAGGTAGGGGCACAGATTTGGAGAAGGGTGGCAGATGTAATTGGCAGATAATGTTTAAAAAAAATTTCTACCAACCGTTAACCATAATTCAATAACCCTGTAAACCTAATAACTGAATGCGCTTTTAACTCTTATTAGAATGAGATTTTAACCACTATGGTGCAAAGTTTTTAGATACTGCGTTGATAAAGTACAAGAGATACAATCAGTGCTTTGTCAGTGTTTACTCAGCATTCAAGGAGAGCAATATTTGCATAGTATTTTTACTGACATATAGTGCACATATGTTTTGGGCAAAAACATTTTTGAATATTAAAATACGAACATTTGTAACAAACAATTGAAATTTAGCCAATGCCAATGCAAAACTTTGTGCCTATTAAAAAAAGAAGATAATCTTCTCACAAACTGGTGATTTTGAAACAGGAAAAAAGTGGGGAAACAACTGAAAAGACTAACATTTGAATAAAACCTGAAAGCAAGTAAATACTTTCTATGCTGCCTTATGGTAAACTTTGGTAATATTGATCAAGAACAACACTGGCTGATGATGAAATCCAGTCAGCTGGCATGGTGACACTGCCAGTATTAACCTGCAGGGCTGGACTGGGACAGAAAATCGGGCATTTTGACTAGAGACCGGCCCACCAGGTATTAAAGCCATAAAGACTGAATGAAAACAAACCCTGTTGTGACAGTGATGTACAGTCTTGTTGGTATATGTATGATTTCTATACATTTTACATCAGATAAAAACTTTGGTTGTAAGATTTAGATAATTATTTAATAAAAGCTAGATATTTTAAATGAGAGTAAGAAAGAAAAGTATTTCTTTGTGCCCATCTCCTGGTTTCATCTTCATGTTTCCCTCTCACCACATATCCAAACCGACATCATGACCAGCAGCTTTACAGCTGTGGCTCCAGCAAACATCAGCTGATAGTAGAAATTAATATTAAATAAATTCTAAGAACAGCTGATCAAGCTTAAACGTGCTGCTGTTGTTTAGCGCGACATCTGCTGGTTTCCTCTTTCTGGCGCAAAGTGGGCGATAAACAAACGAGAGAAAAGCCGATCAGCTGATCATTGATCAGTTTCATGATTGAAGTAGCAACAGGAGAGGCAGGGGAGAGAATGAGAGAAGAGGCAGCTGTGCAGCGTAACGACAGAATAACTCCAGC
Organism: Aulonocara sp. 'chitande type north' Nkhata Bay; assembly: GCF_057382095.1. NCBI lineage: Eukaryota > Metazoa > Chordata > Actinopteri > Cichliformes > Cichlidae > Aulonocara > Aulonocara sp. 'chitande type north' Nkhata Bay. The sequence goes on along the minus strand of NC_141361.1, from coordinate 23,257,335 downwards.
TTTGTGTCTTTTTTTCATTATAGCGAAAGTACGGGACAAACTGCGTCTCTTCTCAGCTCAATACGAAACGTGTAATATTTTCTCTGAATGAGGGACCATTCCATTTTTTAAGGAGCCGTTGGCAACTCTACTAACTAACCTTATGAATAAAATAAAGTTCACTATCTGTAACATCAGCACGGTGGCACAGTGGTTAGCACTGTTGCCGCGCAGCAAGAAGGTCCTGAGTTCAATTCCACCATCAGGCCGGGGTCTTTCTGTGTGGAGTTTGCATGTTCTCCCCGTGTTTGCGTGGGTTCTCTCGGGTACTCCGGCTTCCTCCCACCGTCCAAAGACATGCAACTTGTGGGGATAGGTTAATTGAATAATCCAAATTGTCACTAGGTGTAAATGTGAGTGTGAATGGTTGTCTGTCCCTATGTGTTGGCTCTGTGACAGACTGGCGACCTGTCCAGGGTGTACCCCGCCTTTCGCCCTATGACAGCTGGGATAGGCTCCAGCGCCCCCCGCGACCCTGAAAAGGATAAGCGGAAGCGAATGGATGGATCAGTAACATCATAGCACCCACCCAGTATAAAAACTCTGTCAAGCTGGCTAGAACGCAGTACGAGTTATTGCAACTGAGGGTAAAAAGTCAGCACAACGAAAATAAACTGCACCTAAACTTGGTTTATATCTGACCCAGATAGACTGCAGGTCATAACTTCTTACATGAAGTTCAGTTCACCTGACACTCGGACTGGCGGCTGCCTCGGGTCTCTGCTCCTGCCTCCCCTTCCCTCATCCACCTGCTGGCCTCTGTGGAAGCCCCACCATAGCCACCACCAAACAACTGAGTTATTTTTACACATCGACCTGCATCTGGCCAATCCACCACCTCATGCCATTACAAAAAAATAAATAAATAAGTCACCGGGCATATGCCCGATGGCCAGTCCAGCTATGTTAACCTGCAACCAAATCTGCAGCTCCATACAGCAATGTTACGACTTAGATTATATCTTATAACTCATAACTCTTATGTTAGCTGCCCTCAGTAGCATACTGTCTGATATATTCGACGGCTGCAATAATTCTTTAAGTGTTATTTTTTCTTTGGTATTCTAATTTCACCGAAGTTTACTAAACTCAACAAACTTAATATTACTTACCGGGACATTTATTCTGTCCTCATTTTCTTTCACCGAAAAATTGTTTCCTGCAGTGCCATCTTTCGCGCTTGGCTCTCCTACCTTTGCTAACGTGATGCACATAGTGCAGAAGCCGATGCTGCATTCACTTACACTCGGATATCTGAGCTTCACCGTGAAAACATAATCGGATATTTGATTGAATTTTATTGTTTTGCCTTTGGGGTGGCACCTGGGGTGGCCAGTCTGGTTGGGGGGGGGGGGGGGGGGGGCAGGCCACCCTGCTGGACACGCCACTGGAAGGAACCTTTTGAAAAAAACAAGCGCGTCCATGCTCACAGGTGTACACACGGGTGATCACACCCACAAACTACACCCTTTTTGGCTCCTACCTCAAAGCACACTGTGTTCTGTTGATCTTATGTGCTGCACAATAATGTTTAATATTTAGTATTTACTGTCATATTCCCATATATCATTGTGATGTTGTTTATTCTATTACTCTTGTTCTCTTCTGCTTGTTTTCTTTTTTCTTTCTCAGCAGGTGATCCAGGTGATTGATATAGGCCTATGCATTTTTTTCTCTCTGCTCATTCTGTTGGTTTTTGTTTTTTGCCCTTCTCCCCCGTCCCTCTTCTCAGCTGTTTCTCTTTCCCTCTCTCTTTCTCCCCTTCTTTCCCCCAGTCAAGTCTGTCCCGTATTCAGCAAGTGAAAATAAAATAAACAATAAAAGGTGAATCAAATGGACCATTACGGCAAGGCTGGGATGGTCAATTTGGTAAAGTAAATCCGTTGGGCATCTTTCTTCGCCTTTAGACAACAATTCTGATGGCAAAAAGAGCCAAACGGGACAGGCCAAAAAAAAAAAAAAAAAAAAAAAAAAAAAAAAAATGTTTTCAAATTTCACAGATGAGAAGCGTGTGTATATAAGATTTTTTTGAATTCATTAGTTTAAGGTGTAAGGTTTTTAGTGAAGTATGGGGGTATTACTTGCAAATGTGAAGCACATATGGAGACTTACCTGGCTCTGTGTGGGGGCCAAAGAAAACAAAACGTGTGTGCTCAGATCTGGTTCTCAGACTGGTTTGATTTTTCCAGTTCAAAAATAAAATGTACGCTGTATTCAGTTAGGGCCATACTTTGTTGAACAGACAATTTTTTTTGCCACCACAGTATATTTTAAATAAAAAAAAATCAATATAATAATCAATAAATCAATATAAAGTTTAAGAATTACAGCCATTTGTATACAAAGTCCCCATTTACAGAGGTTAAAAAGTAATGGGGAAATTGGCTGATGAGCAGTTTCATGGGTGGGTGAGGCCTGTTCCCTTATTTCACAACAAACGATGCAGATGTGATATCGGAAACCGATTCTAAGTGTTGAATTTGCATAATCTGCATTATTTAAATTTGCATTCAATAGATTTTCACTGTCGTTTTAAACACGAGGGCCACAGACATGTCAGTGGAAGTGAAGGAGGCCATCATTAGACTGAAAGAACAAAATAAATCTAACAGGAGACGTAAAATCAGCAATTAGGTTCTTTAAAAGAAGAAATGCACTGGGTCAGTTCAGCAACACTAAAAAACCCTGCAAGACCACAGAAGACAACTGAAGATGAAACCAAGTTTAACGTGTACCACACGATCTGTCCCAAATGGTGGAGGCACCATCATGGCATCTATGGTTGCCAGTGATACTGGGTCACTGGTGTTTACTGATGATGTGACTGCTGATAGAAGCAGCAGGATGAATTATAAAGTGTACTCACTGTAAAGATTGCTGCAAAACTAATTGGGCAGTGCAAACAGATAATGACCCAAAAGGAAACTACAAAAGCAATGGCCAAGTCAGTCACTTGACCTCAACCCAACAGTGCATCCGTTTCAGTTACTGAGGACTAAACAGAAGTCAGAGTCCAACAAACAAGTACTAACAGTGTCTGGAGGAATGGAGGAAACAGCATTTGGTGAAGCCTATTTGTACTCGACTTCAGGCAGATATTCACTAACTCCAAGCATTAAAAACCTGACAACTTACATTACGAGTTTTGTGTTGTCCAGTTAATATGGAGGCTCTTAAAATTGGGCACTCCAACTCCTAAACAATTAATGCAAATGTTTTATTAAAGCCCTTCAGCCCAGCTGAAAATCAGGACTTGAGCTATCATTGCATTTAAAATTAAATATTATATTAAATATTTTGGTGCACAGAAGCAAAACTGCAAAAAATTTTCTTTATCCAACAAATTCTGGACCCAACTGTACACATACACGCCTGCACTGCAGAGACATTAAGAATGAAGGTTCGTGTGGACGTCTCAGGCAGTCACAGATTCAGGATTTGTAATGACAGAAAATGTGCTGATTTTAAAACTGTGTGAGCAGATAAACTGAATGTTAAAGTGCAGAAATGATAGCTGACATAACAGATTTTTATAAAGATGTATAAAAATGCAGCAGATAATTTTTTTTTTACATCTTTAAACATGGCTGGAAAACATTTGAGTAGATCAAACAGATCCTGATTCACCCAGGTAATGCAGTATATTCAAAAACCAAGACACTAAAAAGGGGAAGGTTTTGTTAATAAAAATGGCACATTTATTGCTACATTACTGTTATATACACAACAGTTCTCAATATCTACTTTATATATAAAAAATAGGAAACTGGAGGCACTTTGAGGACATAGCCTACATAGATGTTGTCCTCAAACATGAGTGAAGACAGATCTATAGCAGGTCAGCTGTTGTGGTGGGCAGAAAGGGTCAGGTGCATGTGTTTGATACAGATTTACTGCATCTTTCATGTAAAGAAATCAAAGTGTTCAGTAGCAATAAACCACATCACAAACACACACACACACACACGTTATTGTGGAGGGAAAAAGACCAGAGTGAGTGGCAAAGAAAATGATATTTGGGGGTTTCTCCACAGGCCAACTTTGTGAAATAATGACAAATACTGTTACAAATCAGTATCAGCTTGCAATGATAAAGCTGATAAGGACATATCATACAGCTGTACATATGTATCAATGCACATGCCAGTTCAGAACAAAATCATAAGTAAAATTCTGAACACAAAAGACAAGAAGTACAGTTTTCAGCATCAAAGTTGTAGACCACATAAGTCATCTTACATCTCATGAGACATACACACACACACACAGAAGCTGGTCACAGAGAGTGACTCTTCATTTAGGTGTTTGAGACACTGACCGGTTTTGCTGAAGTGCATATGCTTTTATACATCTCTATTATTTAAGGGGGGGAAAAAAGGTATAACCTACAAATCCTTAAATGCAACATTATCCACCGTGTAGCAGAGACATATTCAGGCACTGGTGAGAAACCAATATCAAAACTCCCATGGTAAGGAAAATGACCAGGGCCACCCTTTTTTATTTTTTTATGCTTCATATTAATATGAAACAGCAAATTTTGTTGCAGATTGTGCAGACCTCCGCTTCTGCACCTTCCTCAGAAACTAATCAACAGGCTCATCAAAGAGTCTGACATCAGGGGAAGCAGAAGAAGGGGGTAAGCTAAAGAAAAAACCCATTAAATTTCATTTTAAGAGAAACTGTCAAACAGCAGAACAATCAAACTACAAATGGCCTGACAGGTTTTTGTGTTCAAAGAGTTAAAAAAAATAAATAAATAAAAAATTAGAGTCACAACATGTGATGTTGCAGCCATTTCTAATATTTTTTTTACCCCCCACATCTGGCACTAAAGCAAACACCTCACTTTGTTCCTGGAATCTAAACGGGGTCATCTTACACTCAAAACAATTTAAACAAACAAAAACATTTTAAATGATACAAACAAAACTCTTACAACTATCATACAGAGTAAAAAAACAACAATGACAAATCAGTTCTACAAAAGGAAGATCCTTATAACAGGCTCTGCAATTGTTCAGAAGGAGAGGGGGAAAAAACAAAACACCAAACACCGAGCAACCAAAACAAGTCAGTCAGTGGCAATAAATTCTCCAAAAGGTGGCAGTAACACTCATGATCCCTTTAAATACTCAGTTATTTCTGTCTTCTAGCAAAATGTAATATACCACAACACAAACTGTTCTGAGACTTGTGTTAAGTAAGGTTTACGTGCTGTAACAGCATCTTTATATACGATTGGATGCTGGCAGGCTGATGCGGCTGAAACTGAGAAGGATGCTCAAGTCCTCACGGGCGGACAGGGGTTGGCGTGTCGGTGTGCATGTTTGATTCAACAGCACTGTGGGTTCTGCACAGTCATGTGTTTGTCTCTTCTCGTCTTTCCATTCCACTTGCATGGCAGTGACAGTAACAGATGTGTAGGACTTTCAGGTCGGCTCCACACTTAAAGAGCAAACATGAACCCAGTGCGAGTGTGCGACGCCTTCTCAGCCGCTTTAATAAATGTAGGAAATACAGCCCGGATTACCAGCATGGCAAAAAGAGCAGTCAGCTTCCACTGGCAGGTGTAAGCTGCCTCTTCAATTCAGTCAAGAGAATATTTATTATTTTCATCAACACTATGCATAAAGCCCACTTCTGGTGTAATTAAACAGATAAATCCACCCTTTTTTCTTGTGAAGAATGTAAGACCTCCTTTTTTCTGATGGGAATGGCGATAATGATCCATCAATACAAATCCTAACTTTGCTCTCATGAGCAATTGATCCAAACGCTTCATTTGATCCAAACAAGTTTTGCTCCCAAAGCATAAAGAAATTTTTTAAATGTCTTACAAAACTACGATGATCATAAGAATGTCCTTATGTCCAGTTTCCACTCTCTTTAAACCAGTGCCCTCAGTTCAACGCGTTTCTGTGTGGAGATCAATAAATCTTTCTTCTTCGCTTTTTGTATCAGTGTGCTTGTTATTCTTGGATTCATCGTCAGGAATGTGGCCACCTGCTTCGTCAGTAATGAGGTGTGTGCGTGTGTTTTCCAACAGTCGATTAACACGCTGAGATCCATGACTATGAAATATTAAGGCTTCTTGTTCTTAGGGCTGTACAATCGACAGGAACTAGAAGGAAAAAGAAGAAAAAAAAATTGCTTCTTCTACAAATTGAAATAAGCACCGAAAACAAACAACACATAAGACGGAAGAACAAGATGTTCTCACTGTAGGTCAGGGGTGTCAAACATAAGGTTTGGGGGACAAAATGAGCCTGGTAAAGACTCCAAACTGGCCCACTGGATGGCTTTGGATATTTATAAAGAAAGCCATAGATGTTTGGACTTAAAAATGTATTTTTACAAGTTTTACATCTTTTCCTGTGGATAAAGACCTCCACCATGGCCATTCATACCATATCAAAGTAATTAAGTAACAGATACACAACTAAATAACAAAGAAGTTCCTTTTTTCCCCAATTCTGTGAATTTACAAAGATTCTGCTTTATATGTCTTGATGCATTCTCAATCATCCAGGAAAGTAAATCTCCAAAAGTTGAATCTGTTCATCTGGACGTAGCGTTTTCTTCTTCAGTCTCCTGAAGAAGTCACTTGGATGAGCGACCAAACGTTTCTCCCACAAAACGCTACGTCCAGATGAACAGATTCAACTTTTGGAGATTCTGTATTATAATTATAGGACACGTTAAGCAAGTGAGCCACACATTTCTACACATGTCCCTCTTATAATTTATGCCCAAACAGTCATGCTGACAGATTATTCTTATGTTAAGACATCTCAGGGATTGAATGTGTAGTTAAACTTCTTTCCACTAACAGAAAGTGGAGTTTTGTCGGTCCAGTCCACATCAAATAAGTCAGCTGTATGTGGGCCACAGTGTAAAATGAGTTTGACATCCACGTAGTCTGCAAACTCACCTAAGAGTTACATATGGCTCACAGAGTTGTGTCCATCTCCTCCTACAGCTGGGTGACCCCCACTAAGCTGCATCTGGGGGTCCACACAGGACACTTTCTCCTCCTCCCTCCTCTTGAGGCAGGCAGCCTTTGGGTTCAAATTACGCTCTTGAACAAAAATTTAAAAAAGATGTATTCATTAAAAACACACAAAACTGGACTTGTTAAGCTTAGAGAAATCCTTACAGATCATACACAGCAGAGTTATGAACATACAAATGGTTTATTACAGAAGAGGGATATAAAAGAGAAAAGCAAGACGTGAGAATGGAAAGTATGGCAGAAGCTGCAGGTGTCTGGCAGAAAAGCAGGGATTTACTTCCTCAGATGCTCTCCCTTTCTCCCCCCCCACTTTAAAACAAAAACAAAAAACAACACGCATGCGATAAAGGCAAAGAGAAAACTGCAATTTACACTTTCAGCAGGAACAGAAGAGAATGTCTTTTGGGTGACTACCTAGCGACTGATGTCCAGCTATGTTTGAGAGATGGCTGGCTGCCTGTTGGAATCAGATTGTTCTGAATTGGCTGACCTACCTCGCACCTGCTTCTCCAGACCCAGTATGACCTGGACAGCCTGTTGCAGGATGACCAACTTGGTCTGGGCCTTGTCGCTCTGCAGGTGGACCTGACACATCCTGCCCAGCTCTCTGAAGGCTTCGTTTATGTCACGAACACGCACTCTCTCCCTAGCGTTGTTAGCAAGGCGGCGCTCACGCTCCCTCTGGTCCTTCTCCTCAGCAGTCAGGTTCTCATCGGTCACCGAGACAAGGCTGCAGCTGGGAGGACAGGTGGGGGGTTGGAAGGGCTGGTTAACAAACCCAAATCACAACCCTCACTGAACCTAGGCAAGGTGGTCTCACTAAAATTCCAGTTAGACTGCTTTTAAAAAAAATTTAAGCTAATTTCCTGTTACCAGGAAAAAATTGACCTTCGCACTGACTGCAAACTCCCACAAAGAGACCAATTAAACGTCCAATGAAGATCTCAGCGGAGCTGTACTGCAGGAGTGTGTGCGCATGGGCACATAAATCTGCTTGAGTTAAAATCACTTAAGTTTTTAGGTTGAAGACTCAACACTCAGGGGCTTCAAGCCCGAACTGGATCAAAATGCTACAGCTGACCAGCATCATTAGTTTTTAGGGTGTTTTTAGGGTACCTAATCACCAAAAAAAGCTTTCGGTCATTTGGGTCCAGGGTGGAAGTTGAGGGGATTATTGTGACTGTCCAGCAGAATGAGAGAAGTTATGGCAAGTGAGACAGAAAAGGAGAGAGAGGAAGCAACACCCTGTGCCGAAATGCATTACGCAGAAAGACACAGAAGAAACACACAATGAGATACACTGAAGGTGTCATGTTAAATACATCAGCAGCTGGAGATGTATTTATCGGAATGAGAGGAAGAATAGGTCGCGGTTGGCATCTGTAAAGAAAATAAAAGGGGATGGGAGAATGACTGGCGAAACGATTCCTTTTTATTTTAAACAGTAAAGCAAAGCTAGAGACTCAAATGCTTGAAAGAGCAACACACGCACAAAAACAGTGCTACAAAGGCGGGTTAATACACAGCACAGAGCCCTGCTTGCATGCTATAAAGGACACTGTGTGAGATTAAAGACATTAAAATGCTGAAATAACTTAATAGGTGAATAAAAGCATAATGAGACAATAGCAAAAAAACAAAAACAAAAAAAGAGCAGACAAAAGTTGTTAATGTTGTCCAAAAATGAAGCAGACAGACATGTAAGCACTTTCGCTGAAACAAGCAACTAGCTTTGAGGCTTTGCAGAACACACAGCAGTCCTGTGTGTATTACAGGAAAATTAAACTTTTACGATTTATTGGAGAATGGGCTTGTCTTAAAAACAACCAGACAGCTTGACTTACTACTCACATGTCCTTTCTTATTGGCTATTTTAGGAAATGGTGCATAAAGACTAACGTTTAAAACCAGTCGGTATGTTTAAGACTGTGGATGGAGTAACAACCATCCCAACAAGATGGCTTTAATATTAGAATAGTAGGACATGAAGCTGGAAAGTGAAGCCATATGGATGTTTTATTTTGTAAAGATGCCCTTCCCCTCCACTTCCTTCCTCCTTGGACACCCACTGACCTCGAACTTGCTGCTCCAGGTTGAGTATAATGTTAACAGCCTGTTGCAGTATGATCAGTTTGGTTTGTGGTTTCTCATTGTTCAGATGGAGCTGACACATGCGGCCCAGCTCCTTAAAAGCCTCGTTGATGTCCCGCACACGTAGCCGTTCGCGGGCGTTGTTTGCCAACCTCCGCACTTTCTCCCGCTCAGCCTTAATCTCCACTGGTAGATCTTCATCGTCATCCTCCTCATCCAGACTAGTGAGGAGTCATGGTAGAGGAGGAGGTAGGAAACAACAGTATGGGTACAGTTCACTTGTTGTACATCTCATATAAGACACCATCGCTAAAGCTAAAAAGCTTTACCAGTAAGTAACAACTAGACTGAGTCCCTGTCAAATTTACAATACAGACTAAGATTTAACAAACAGGATTACATGCATTAATAAAATAAGGTTTAAGACTCTGTGCACCTTGTTCGAGAGCGGTTCTTCATTTCTTTTTTCTCATCTTCCGACTTGTCTGTCATGGAGCAGTTCTCATCGTCGTCCTTCAGCTCTTGTTTGATACCAGCAGTGGGGCGATTTATGTTACCAGGTAGCCCTACACACAGTCCAGAAACAAAGGTTACTAAGGAACAATATTTTTATAAAACAATGAAAGAAACAATACACAGTCAAAAAGAGGTGTAGTATTAGAAGACATGCTGTACAAAACAGGAAGACACCATGAAAAGAAAGTCGCACCTGTAAAGCCTTCATGCTGAGAGAGTGGTGGCACAGATGCAGAGCCATGGTGCCCATGCAAAAGTCCCCCACTAGATGGCAGACTAGCAGAGTCCTCGTGGTGACCAGACACCTTGAAACAGAAATTAATCTTAATACTGGCATAACAGTAGCAAAAATGGGCATACCACTTTCGCTATGTACTTTGGAATTAAACTAAAATATTAAATTTCTTCAGCTTTTCTTTCACACTATTCATGAATCTCACCATTCCCTGCAGGCGACTGGGAAGTCCAGCTGCACTGCCAGCGGTAACCAACAAGCCTGGCGGTAACCCTAAGCCCGACTGCAGCAGGCCATGAATTTCAGCAAGCCCTGGCCCGCTGGCGTGACGCTGAAGAACATTGATGGCTTCATCCAGGTGGTCCCCCATTTTACTCTGCAACAGAGAAAGAAGAACAGTGGAATGATGAGGCAAGACGAGGCATAAAGGGTTGTACAACTCTAATCTCTAATAAAAATCAAGAGTGAAAAACCTACTCACCATAGACTGAATTCCCCCATCAAAGTTAGGTGAAGGTGTGGCCTGACCAGAAGATCGAGTCCACTGGGATGCAGAGCCTGAGAAACAAAGATCACAAGTTTATTCAGAAAAAAAAGCCCTACAATTTGTAGTTGTCAGCGGGAAGTTTTCTCTCTTATTATTGATGCACCTGGGGTACTTTAAAGTGAGTAACGAGTAACAGCCTCCATACAATGTTTAGCTACATGTTATGCTTGTCTTGCATAAAGGCCTATTAGGTTTACCTTTAGAGATATTCATATGTAGAGAAAACATTTTGCATCACTGTGCAAACAGTCGTGTCGTCATGCTAAAGTTTTATCCTGTCTTAGATGGTTATGTTCTCTTTTCTGTTAACATTAGGAAATATGTTCGTATACTCCTGAAAACAGGACAAAAAAAAAAAAGAAAAGAGAAAAAAGCAGTGACGCATTGAACACATTCCTTGTAGCTTTGGCCTGTCAGTCGAAGGTTAACGCTGATCTTTCCCGAGTTCAATGCGCAACAACGTTGAATGAGAGTAAAAAAATAAAAAATAAAAAAAATAAAAAATACCACCTTCAACTACAAGAACAGGAAGTCCTGATACGCCCCTACACAGCCCCGATTTCAACACCACTGAGCCAGTATGCGACTGAAGACGCAGCTTAAATCTGCAGTATAACTGTGGCAAGTTCGCAAGATGCTTCAACAACCTAGATGCAAAGCATCATATACAGAGATTTTTGCACAATACATACGTTTGATTTTGTTTAGCACGTGTTTAGTGACTCAAAGCTAAATTATCAAAGTCAACTTGTTTAGCATCTTCTTTACCTTCTCCAACTGTGTTTATCATCACGGTGAATGTCGTTAATCAGGCTTTTAAATATTCTAGTATTTGTTCTCCACAACGAGCCTTGACGCAGACATGCAGAAAGGAACAGACCCATAGGTCCAAAATTGAAGTTCTGTTAACGTCACTTTCATGTGACAGTGGCCAAGTGGAAATAACATGCATACTTAAGATTGCATTTCATATGTTAGGTTGTGTGCCACTTAAACTACTTTTGTTGTTAGATTTTTCATTTTTGCCCACTAAAGTTGTTTTGGGTTATTCCCAAGAGGAAATTTTTTACTTGTCTAATGTAAATGCAATTGTAACTCATTTGATGTTTACATTTTATTGCATTATACTCACATCTATACTGTAGAACCAATTTGCAAGTTACATAGTTTAATTTGACAACTAGTCCCAAAAAGCACTATTAGCTAAAACATTGATCCATAACATGAACTGCTACCCACTAGGAATGCAAAAGCCACCATCCCCACCTTTTTCCGCCTCCATAACGTCAGACTGCTGAACAAACAACAAGCACGATCTGAACTCACTGTTCAAACAGTTGTTAATTTTAACAACATGGCTCATGTGTAATATCGTCTCTTAAGTGTAATGGCCATTAACAGATCGCAGTTCACCATGGTTATTATTAGTCATTTAAGTGCAATGTATGTTTAAATGGCCAAAATTCAAAAAGAAATGCAGACATTTCTAGTGAATAAGGTAACACAGACTCACTGCCTTCACTGTAAGTGGACCAATCATGTTCATTGTCATGTGTGGCCAACCATCAACTGCTGAGAAACTGAGAAAAACCGGGCTGTAATTTTCTGAAACTCAACACGTGAAACTGCTGTAATGTGAAAGAGACATCAAGTAAATGTGAAGATATAGATACAATAGATATGGAATGATATTGAGTATAAACTTATTAAAATTTTCAAAGAAATTTCTCTGTCCAATATAATCTAATACGCATCACTTTTATTACTTTGTTTCTTAATTCAACAGAAGTGTTGATGAATTAGGTGGTGATGAGCTCATGCATGGACTGAACGCATATACAAATAAGGAAGCGACCCACCCTCTTTTTATTTTTACGGTATTTTCCCTTCCTCTCTCATAAGCTATATTTGGCTGGTGTATGTGTGTGAGAAAGATCAAGTGAAGGTTAAGCTGTGAATGGGGTAGTTATATCACCCCAGTTACACTACGTCTAGAGAAAATATCCCTGTTTGTGGCAGAAACACCTGCATTTACAGCAAGGGTTTAATAAAATATGAAAAAAGTAGTGTTAAGTGCTTGGTGAATAACTGAACCATTCCTTACTACCAACGTGCAGCCAAATCTGATGACCTAAATGTCAAGATAATCTTGGATGCCAAACTTATCTCAGTTCTATGTTTGTACAGTGCCAATGCAAGAAAAAGGCCTTCATGAACTCAATGACACATGGCAAAAGTTAATGAACTAAGATTACTCCCATCTATGTTTCTAACTTGAACTGGTAATCAACAGTACTCCACATTAAAAAAGTCCAGCAGGTCACAAGATATATCCAAGGTAGCTTTTTAGTTTTCCATGTAATGTAAGAAATGAGAAGTATTGGAATCTATTGATGGCACTGAAACAGTTCATGGCTTAACTTAACATAAGAAAGTTAACATCCCTTTTTACACAAAATTAAAGGCTTGAACAACATGCATTACTTCCATGTTAACCCAACAGATGGAGCTGCACTGTCACTTTAAACTGTTCATGCATCGCCATAGTGAAAACAACAGGTTTTTCAAAGTATGTATCATGGCCTTGCGGAGTAGCACAGGAAAGAACAAATACATGGTTTGAACAAACAAAGCTACAAAACAGCCAGCTGAGGCCCAGCTGACCTTGAGGCCTCAGGATTAAAGGACTACAGTCACTGACTTACCTGATAAAGCCTGAGGAGAGCCAGAGGGGGTTGAAGGGGACGGAGGGAAAGCGTTGCTGTTTGGGTCTGAAGGATAGATCTGGACACAGAATTTTTTTTTTTTTTTTAATTTAATGAAATGCAATATAACAATTTATATGTATTATGAAACAGAGCAATCATGTTTAATATTTAAAACTATGTGATTATAATATATTGTTACTTACAGATGCCAAAGCTTTTCCAATCTCATCACCTGAACTTCCGGGTATCGCACCCCGATTTGCTAAATGGAGGGGGGGGAGGGGGAGGGGGCGGAGTAATAATCATCAATTAGGATAGCAGATAATTTAAATTAGGACAACACCAGCATTTTTCAAAAATAAAATAAAATAAAGGAGCACACATTAAAGGATTTACCCATAATGGTTTCGCTGCCAGTGATGGGGGGGGTGTGGCTGGGGACTCCAAAGCTGCTGGAGCCAGAGTGGAAGCCAGAAGGATGAGCCCCGCTCACTTCACTGGCATGCAGGGGGTAATTTTGAGGAGAGAGGGGCAGTGGCTGCCGTTTCTTGAAAGCAAACACACAAAACCATTTAAAAAGAAAAGCAGACAGAAGCTCCTAATGATGCATTTGTCTTAATGTGTGTTGTTGACCTCATCAACAAACCTAAGTGTGACTGCAGAGCTTACCAGTCTGTCTTGGGGGATGATGGCAGTAAAGGGACCATGCTGGCTCAGATGGGGGGAGTTGCCCAGCATGGCAGAATAACCAGGCTGAACCATCGACCCGGCAGAGCCCCATGGGTCGGAGGGCGGGTGGAGGCCTTCTGTCAGGGGACATCCAGCAGAGTGGGGGGGGGGGGGGGGGGGGGGGGGGGGGGGAAGCAAGAAGGCCGAGAGAAAACCAGCCACAAGAGATAAAAGGACAATGAAGGCTACATATGAGACATGTCACATTACTGTGATCACTTCATTCAACCGTGATGCACCATTCAACACCCCGGCACCACAGCGTGTTTACTGGCATACAGTGACAGCATCTACAGACAACTAATTTCTGCTGTAAAAGCTATGAAGGAAAATAAAGGATATTTGTTTTCTACATAGGTGAGCGATTCACCTCTCAGTTCACAAAAACCTTATGAAAGTGTTTAAGTCAGGCTGAACTTTTCAACTCAACACAAAGAAAAAAAAAGGGGGGGGGGGGGGATTTCAAAACATGTTGTTTCAACTGACCTTGCATGAAGAATGGTGGTGGGTAGACGTTTCCTGTCTTGGAGCCTGTGTAGCAAGCATTGTCTCTGTTAAAATCCTCCCCTGAGGCTGATGTATAAACCTACCAAAAAAAACAAAAACAAAACAAAAACAGCTCAGTCCTTGAATGCTCAGTGTGATAAAGCTAAGTAACTGCTAAATTATATGATGACTTGTTGCAAGCATGGCATGCAGTAACTTAATTTACATTTGTCTTAAAACACTTAAAACACACAAGTGGGTTTGCTCAAACTTCATCTGGAAAATTCTCTGAACATAATTCTGTAGATAAGCAAAACTATGTTCTTAAAAATAACTGCTTCTGGGGTATTTGAAACATCAAAACTAAAATAACATATGCAGTAGGTACCTGATTACAGCCCTTAAAAGTATGGGTTCAATCCAAGGTTAGAATCTATTATTTTCTATCTGGTTTTACTACTTAAATTGAATAAACAGAGGATTACAACATTTTTACAGGCATGAGCACAGAGCGGTAGTGTGTACTGAATGAATCATGCCAGCACTTTTATGGGCCCTGTCCACCATTTTTACATATTAACCTGTTAAACAGAAACATGCTGAGAATAGTTTACAGACAGGATGGGACGATGTGACCATATAATGGAAGCTTTAGCTGGATTTGGTACGTTTATGATGGCACCTAAACTTTCTCAATCAAGGCCATTCTTTGTAAATTCAAGTATCAAACTGTGTCTGAAAGTCTCAAATCCAAATGGACTGAAGTTTTCTTCTATAATTTGATTACACAGAGAAAAGGGAGAGAAAAAAGTGGGGAGAGGAGAAGAGGGAACGGAGAGATGCACTCCTAATTACTGAACCATCTGCCGTATCCTGGATGGCGGCCAACTTCTCTGGCAGCTGGGATAGAGGGAAGGGGGAGGGAGGGAGAAAGAAAGGGGAGGGCTGTTGTTTGCGGGTGATGGCGGTGGAGGGGGAAGGAGAGAGAGAGCTAGCGTGGGGTGGGGTGGAGGGTAGAGAAAATGAGGAAATAGGGTGCCCAGAGAGGGAGAGTGGGAGGGAAAAAAATGAGTAAGAAGCATCAAACCCCAGTATGAATTCTCTTCTGTGATCTAACGAGTATACTTGGCAGCGGGAAAGAAATGTGGTCATAAAGTAAAGGGCCTACAAATACAACACACTATAAATACATACTGCAAATGAGGGACTGGGTGAATGAGTGGCTTTTTCCCGATTCCTTTTTTACTTGGTGGTGCAGATGCGCAGCTGTAAGAGCTGGAAGTCCTGTACTGCAGCTTTTACACTGCTCTGCAAGCCAAGGAGCGGCTTCAGATGCCAAATGGAATGTGAAAAAGGGCGTAAAGCATTAAAACCTGGGCTCGCATGGAGTGAATGCAAGACACAGTATGGGGCTGAAGTATGGATGAAGTACTCACAGAGGAGGGCAGGCCAGGGGGCACCTTCCTGATCTTTTTTGCCTGCGATTCTGTGGGGAGGCAGACAGGAGGGGAAATCATATCAGCCAGCTTACACAAAAAGACCTTATTGTACCAGTAACTATACAATCAAAGATTCTTCCTGCCGAATTGATCCATCAATCTGCATTTGTTACTGCTCATTAATGTCTAATCTAAAGATAATGAAGGTGATGTTATTGACCAATTTTCTTCCCTGGGAGCTCAGGATTTTCATTTTCTCTCACTAAGAAGAAGTGAGATTTTTCAGACACTTTTTAAAAACCTCAACAGGAGAAGTGATTGTACACACAACCTTAAAATAGATCAGAACAAGACGATAAATGTGACAGAAGATTCGGTTTCTAAGTGTTCAACACCCTGCCTGAAATAATAATTTGCACCCTTACCTATGGGGTCCTGTGAGGGTCTCCTGCGAGGGTTGCTCCCTGTATAGGAGGGATAAAACTGAGAGTTTGGCTTTGTGCCAGATGGAGAGAGGGCATCAGGACTGGGTATGGGTATCTCACTGGTCATGAAGCCCGGCTACAGAGTGCAAAATATGAGACGTAAATTAAAAAGAAAGTAAGAAAACTGACCAAGAGTCAAAATTTGTGAAAAGAAGCTTCAGCGAATGGGGATGAAGCACCATTCAAATTTATTTACCTGCATTCCAAGTGACGAGTATGGTCCTTGTTCTGCCTTCCCTGTTGAGGAGAAATTACATGAAATCAGGTTAAGGTTCTAAAAATGTAGAGGGTATTTTTATGTTAAATTACAAACTGTCTATCCCCTTTTCTCTATTTGGGTACCTCCCATTATGTGAGTATATATGAAGACTTGCGGTATTTATGGCCGCGGACAGCAAAAAGAAAAAAGACAAATTGGCCCATTATAAATGCTTCTGGGGCAATTGTGCTCACAAACACCCCCCTCCTTTGCCAGTTAACAGAGGGGAGCTATAGGCCAATGTAATCCCAAGGGACAGCCTTGTTTGTGCATGGGTGCCCTTTACACTCCGCACCCCTCCCACACTGAACACACAAACTGCACACAAACAAACCCTTCCTCCACATCCTCCCCACTACCCTACTCACACTTCATCCATTAAAAACCTTTTGCCTTAAACTGATATGTTAGTGTCCAACCTAAGAATAGCTGCTCTGTCCCCCAAACAACTCCTCGTTCTGATTCAGTCACACTACCCATTCATATAGACTTGTGTTTTTCAGTCAGTGTTCTTCCATAATTAAGTACGATTATAATCTTCATCAACATTTGCCTCACACTTCCCCGACTCTCTTTGGTTTGTAAAATGGACAATGTGAAAGTTGTGGTGTCCACGCTTCAATGCCTTATTCAGTTTAGTTAACAAGTCCTTACCAACGATCCCTGATTCAAATATGGGAGCAGAAGCCATGGCCTCTTGTTCACTGTAAAGGCCTTCTTGTCCATAACCCTGAGGGAAAGAAAACAAAAGGTATTAGGAATAGAAACACAAATAAATAAAGACCAAAGCTACCATGTAAGAAAATAAACTCCTGCAGATAAAAGTAGAGTATTCTGCGAAAGTATTTCAAGCTCCCAGCTCATGGGCCTAAGAAAGACCCCTTGCTGGGCCTAAAGATTTGAGAATTTTTGTTTATTTTTTCAATCTCAGATAAAAGCTGATGCAGCTTATGAGTCTACTGCTACCCTCAAGCTTAACAACTTCAATGCTAGAAACCCTGAATACAGTTCTACAGCACTGTAGAGCACTCCAGTACTGTTGTACTGACCTTTTATAAGGTGTGAAAAAAAGTCATAAAAAGCTTCAGAATTAATATGCAACACCATGCTGGACTTTACAGATCAGTTCTGACATCGTTTAAATTAAATTAATTTAGGCTGTTCACATTATTGAGAATGGCAGGAACCTGGGCTGTAACATTAAGGGTTTATTTTTTTTTCTTAATGCAATAAGTGAAAATGAGCCATACCCTTCCCTGGTTGAAAGATGGACTGTTTTGTTCCCCTGTTCCCCAGGGACTGGACCCATTCCTCTCATCTATACCTGCAAGACAAAGCACTGGGTTAGCCATTAGCCACTAAATTCTTGTCACAGGTTTACAGTGTCACTTTGCAAAGACATGTCTAACTTGGCGAACTTGCTTTGATACAAGTTTTTCAGGCAGCTCGAAGTAACCTCCGCCGAGGAGCTTCACTTCGCAGCTCACACAGAGACAGCATAGTGACAGTGCTGTCACATAGCGTGGATATGAGCTGTAGGAAGTTTGAATAATTAACACCCAGTGTGAGGCTCCCAGAATCATCCTCAACATTCTTCATTCTCCCACTCCACTCTTTTACATTTTCCATGGCAACAGTCATTCATAGCTCATCTATTCTCACACACTTGGCCTACACCTTCGTCTTAACACAGACTCAAGGTCTCAATCTCGCACAAATTGCACAAGTCATCCCTGGCCGGAGCGCCTCAGCGTTCAAAGAGGTGAATGTGTTTGAAAGGGGTGATTTTAAGGATTGGTGAAGCAGAAATTCCTGCCTGTCCCCTTGCTCTCAATCTCCTCTCGTACCGCAACACGGCATCTCTGGGGGGGGAAGCTGAAGCTTAATTGCGTACTGATTTGCATAATTGTGCATATTAATGAAGTACAGGTCTATGAATATTCATATTTTTGTTTTGTTGTCTAATTAAAAAGTGGAGGGGGGGAGAGGGGGGCTAGAATCATGACAGGATCAGCAGTACGGCAGAGTGATGGGTCCACTTTGCCGAGAGCTGCTAGATTGCTGTGACAACTGTGATCTATACAAACAGCAGCAGCAGAATAGGAGATGAAGGAGAAAATGTCTTGTCCCCTCTCTATGGCTGGCTGTCACTCTTCATGTCAATCAAAGATGATAAAGAAAATGTGTAAAAGAATTACTATTGCTGTAAATCATCAGTGCCCACAATAGAGAGAAGAAAAGGCTTCAATTCAGTGTTTTCTATTTTACACTGTTATGGATAACAAGTGCATTTCTGAAAATATTTTTAAAAAATGAAATAAATACACCAACTATTTAAAGAATCAAATTTCCACTTCACGGATTTAGCATATTAGAATGAAATGTGGGTTTACAGAGCAGTGGAGTATTTCAGCTGCTTTATTTGACCGATCGACATGAATACTGCACATTCAGAATCACGCACCATAACACAACTATCTCGCTAATTAGCAGGACATTAATATGTGGCACCTTCTCTTCTTCGACAGGAATAGAAATAGCAACGTAGAAGATAGAGAAACCTGATTTGTAATGGTAAATCTACAATCTTTTCTTTTTTTTTAAAATCGATGGTATTATTTACCAAGTGGTCTGTTTTTCCACACCGCCGCATTGCTTTAACAAAAAACAAAAAAACAAAACTACTTTAATGTGTTGTCCATGCTTTCCTACTCTTACTAATTTAGGCAAAAGAGTGATTGATAGTGACACAATTTAAATAAAATTCACTGGACCCACTGTGTAACTCAGAGGTTCAGCTTATTTTGTTAACCCAAAAACTGCTTGGCAGACAAAGAACAGCTGCGAACGGATTTTGAAAACAGATTTCCTGGACTGTGAATATACTCAGCCACTTATTCAGCTATTTGTGCAAGTTGACATTTTACATTTGCTTTGTCAAATTGTATTTCATCAACTATATATAACTGTGTTTTAATTAAGCTACATGGTTATAAGTTGTGTTTAACTTTTAGCTGCTGTAATGAACTCTCTCATATCGTTATGTTCTTTTTCATTTGTTTACACTTTCATCAAACTTTGATATCCAATTTAACTCGATGTATATTTCATGTTTTTGTTATTGTTAAGGCTCTAATCAACCCCACCGCGTTGTGACGGGTGAGGTTAATTAGTGCTGTGCTTTTGAAAGTATTCATTTACACTGTCACTGTTGCCATGTTTGTCCATAAATGCTGCAACTAAACAGGAGGCAACGCTCATTTCACACTCTCTCTATGTAACGTACATACTAATATTTCTACACATCTCTGCAGCAAAAACAAAACAAAACCCCACAAACATTTAGGATCATGTGACCATATGTTCAACAAAATCCATGTGGAGAACCTGTGATTTAGACTGTGCTAGAAGACCTTCTAGCAAGAAAACTAAAACCTCTCATGGGGTCTGATTTGCAGAAACATCTAGAAATCCTGTCATTTTAGAAGACCTGTATAAGGTAGCTGTCCTTCTTCAAGGCACTTACTGGGATTAACTCATGTTGTAATTGATGGTAAAAGCAAATTTAACAGCAAGAGTCAAAAGTAAAAAAAAAAAAAAAAAATCAATGAAAAAATCAATTAATAAATTAAAACTTATATAAATGCACCTTTTTTATTAGAAAAGAAAAGAAGAAGAAGAAATGTTACCTTTTCAAAACAGCTTGATTTTTGTTCTTGCTACGCTGCTGCTTCCCAATGGTTTTCTCCAACCTCAGCATATTATGCAAAACACACACCTGTCCTGATTTTTGCCACTATATAGTAAGTAAAAGGTTTGTGACCTGATATTTACAGGGCATTACATAATTTAATTATGTAAGTTAATATAACTTACTAAAAACCAGAATCAGTCCCCCAATTAAACATTTTAGAAAAGTTATTTAAAAAGTAATCAAATCTGTTGCACTGCTTTGATGAAGTAATTAAAATAGTGACATTACTTATTAGATCGTTATAACAGAACCTACCCTTTCTGAACTACTACCATTTCAAAAGAATCTTACTATCAATGCAATAAAAATGAATGAAATTAATCTGATTCAGAAAAACTGTGATGTCTGGTCATTTTCTCAAAAGTATATCATCTTGTTTTCATGCAGGATTCTTGTGTCATTTCATATGGACAGATAAATATGTGTACTTACTCTATATTTAAAGGAATTCAACAGTCATAACCCTGTTTAAATCTGTCAAAACCACAGAATGTGACCCTCTCTCTGACAAAAGCACATACTGGATGTATTTCTATTCTCCTCCTCACTACCTCCAACAGGGCCTTCATGTTTCTGACAAATCATTTTTTTGTAATGTGTTACTCATCTACATCCTCCTTTTCGGAAATTATGCTCATCCAGCTCTATAGGAAAATTTAGAGTGCTTTAACAGATAAAAATGATCAAACTGCCAACACTGCAAGAAACCTCATCATACATAAACATCCACAGGATTTTGAGCAATTGTGTGGCTACGAATTAAATAAAAAAAAAAAAAAAAAAAGGACAAAATTATATAGCTCTCTACAGACCACATTTCCGCTAACGCCATTTGAAGTGCTACACTCGTGAGAAAATAATGAGTAGCGCGCTATTCAGACAAATTACCACAACTGGAAAGAGAAAACGAAGAGAAAAGGGTGAGTAACATCAGACAAAGTCTCTGGAGAACCCCAATGCACTTCTCCTCCCAGCATGCAACGCCCCTTTAAGCATGGCTAGTCTATAATTACACAGGAAGAAAGACACTGGAAACAGACAGCCAGCCTGAGTCATAGGCTTCATGAGCAAAACCCAGGCACATACACTGACCAAACTTGCAGACATGTCTTCGTTTTTACAGGAACACTGCCCCAGGCACCTATAACTGAGTGCGCCATTTGTCTACACAACTTCTTCCTTCCCTCTGCAAAGTGAGTCACACAGACACAAAGCATGATGTCAGATAAATCTCAAGAGAGTGAACACTGTTAATGAAATACTGAACAATGTACAATAGCAAAGCTCTGACTGTTTTTAAGCTGTGAGTTACCGACAACCTCTCAAACACAACACAATCCACCCTATCCTACTACCATATAGTGCTTTTACATTAAAACTTTACATTAAACCAGGACCTGAAACCAGGTGATGTTTTGGGGTTTTTTTTAAACAATTTTAACAGCAATATGTGCCAGGGATTAAAATGTTAAAGATCAAATCTGCTTCCCACCCTGTGGCACCTGGAACAGCCTCCAAGTTGGTTAAGTGGGTAAGAAAATGTACTGGCAGATGGATGGATTTAACTTGTGACTTTCAGTATCTGAGAATCACGAACACGTTTGAAAAATGAAACATTTCATGCAAATTTTTTTTACCTCCTTCTCTTCTGCATTTCTCTCCAAAGTTTAAAAATATATTTTAGGATTCTCAGTTTCCAGCAACCAAAAAAATGAAAGTACACTGAGAAAAAAAACGAGTGAAAGGTAAGCTGGGTTGCAAAAGAAATCATATTTAGTTGTACTGTTAGGTTTTAAACAGCACTACTACTAATGATACTGCTTATTGGCCGAGTGTTTTAACAGTACCTTTTTTGTTTTGGAGTTTTATTTTCTTATCTCAACTGTACAAATCATGGATCTTATCACTGAATCTGCTTAAGCTCTAAGTGCTCTGAAAACGAAACCGTGACTATCAGAATGACAAGTGATGACATGATTATATCAGACCGAATTCAGAAACACCCAATCAGCTGCCTGCTGTTAATCATTAAACCATGAAACCAAACACTACATGCATGGGTCACTGAGAGATGAACAAAGAGCCAGGCAGATGAAAACCATGCATTCCTCATGTGATGCATTTAGACCATGTTTCCATAGACTGTTCATGTCCCCCACTGAACGTGGTACTTGCTGAACTTGTGTGTTTGGTACCCAGTGCTGCCACTGCTCTTTGCGCAGAACAGCTTTCTTCTGAATTAGGAATAGCATATGACATGATTTCTCCAGTACAGAAAAGAAAACTGACATTTGTCAGTATTAAGGTCTTAATTGTTTAGCACTGCTGCCTGTTTACTACTAGGTTTCGGTACCCATCCCTAATCCCCAAAAGTCAGAAAACAGTACAATTTAGTACTACATTAAAAAAAAGAAAGAAAACAATGTAGGAAACAAAGCTTTCATTCTAAAAATGAAATGCAAGGATCTTTTAACACACTGAGATACACAAACAACAACAAAGAATGTGTCTCATTTCCTGATTAGAGAAAACAATCAATCTGCGCAACAGTATTTTGGCCTGTTGCAGAAACATGGTCGGTTTAGTATAGGTCTCTGTGGCTAGGCTGATGGTGGCAGACCTCGTAACATCACTGACATGACACGACTTCAGGAAGTCATTTCCTCGTACAAAGAAGAAGAAAAAAAATAATAAAACACGCACGCACGCACACACCTTCTCCAGAAGTCACACTCTTAGACTGACAAGATTTGATCAAATTTTTAAGCTTTCAAAGGTGTACTTTTAAACTTTGGAACAATGTTTCCCTCTTCCTTCTAAATTTGATGCCACACTAAGCTAAGCTACCTAACATTTTCTAATTCAAAGAACAGTATAGATCATACATGATTTAACAGCAGAAAGAACATAACACTGTGCCCCAAATATACATCAGTAACCCTTTGATAGCGTCTCACAAGTTCAACCAGTGTAAGCAAAGGATATTGAGTTAACCCTGTTTGTCATGCCAAGAATCACTATGATCAACTTGAAATCTTGTCTTTAAATTGCTAAAGTTTGTCACCTTGCTGTATCTGCTTTTAAGCCAACACTGATGTGCAACCTTGTAGATACGCTGGTTTTGCTAGGCTTTTAAGAGTGAAGCAAAGCAAAAGTAAAAACAAACTAATGTCAGGGTGTAATGAAAATGAATCCAGTTATATCTCCTCTTTAGTTCTGGCCCACAAGTTAACAACTGCCTTAGCTCCATCTATGACACTGATTGTTTGCCCACTCATACTGAATGACAACTGCTGTTCCTTATCAATCAACTTGATGAAGTATAACCCAGGCAGGCCTACTGTAGGAAATACACATACAGATAAATGTTCAAAGCAATGTCATAGGCATCTCTGAGGCTCTTTTTTTACACTGCAAGCAACACATGCGCCTTAATGTTGACTGCAAGTGTCCGCCTGGTGGGGTTGCTGATTGGGACAGATAATAGATCTAAGTGAAAATGTGGAGAAAAAAAGTAGGGTGCAAGATTGTAGGACAAGGGAATACACTTTTTCACAGAGTAAGCACAGGAGATTAATTGGGCTGCTTCCACCACCCCCACCCTCTGCCTTTGTCCTTACGTGATTGAATGGCAACAGCTGAGAAGGTGAGGATGAGGAAGTGTAAGGAAGATGATGCTTGTTCTGCATAATGTAAAATAAGATGACAATTGTTCCTGAAGTTCTCTCAAAAAGTCTGATCGAAAAACCGTTTATAAGAAGCAAAGGTGAGAAGGAACTGTCTCCTATTCTATTTTAATTCAAAACACAGAGTGTGCGAAGGTCGGATACTGAAACTGGAAAAAGCCCCTCACTGGTTCAGATAATAACAAAAAAAACCCCAATATTTCTCACTACCTTTAGCTGAGAGAAAAGATGAGAAGGGTATCGGTTGTTCAGTATTGGCATTTATATCATTATGTCTTTAAAGGAAATTTGACCTGAAACATAAGGCTCAGAGATAAAACAAATGTCTAAAAGATTTCTTTCTTACCTGAACCTCCAAATTTAGGGCTGTTGAGAGTTGTTGGCCGGTTTTTGCCATTTGAAACTGGAAGCTCAAACATCTGAAAGAGAGGAACGACACTGTAAACAAACCACTGGATTTCAGTGTAAGACTTTCCCTCCTCATTTGTGGGAAGGATAGTTAGGTAATAATTTATACTACCCTATCCTTTATCTTATCCTGTTTAACCAGCAGGTATGACAGGCATAAAGCAATCTCCACAATGCAGCTTTGCCTGACTAACACCACAAATTAAACATACAACAAGAGTCTCATATAAAACCTTCTCATGTACCCGCTGCAGTCCTTCAATTCCTGCTCAAACATGAATGCCATACATACTTCAATCTACTTGACAAGTGTTCAAAATCTGTTATGAAAGTTAAAATCTGCCATCTGTGAGAATATGATGAATTGTATGAGATGCTCACTCAACAAGTTCAAGCAATCTCTGGAGAAATCTTACCGCGGTAAAATCCAGCAAGTCGCTGAGCTCCTTGTCTGTTTCCACTGCAGCCATTCTCTGCTGCTGCTCTTCACTTGGGCTTTTCAGTCTCAGCAAGCGACTACAAGCAAAGGTAAGGAGCGTGTAAGTTTATTTTGCCTCTTTGTTAGATGGTTAACTGTTCTGACAACTGGTGCCTTCTGCAATATATCTAATCCAAAAATGGAGGCGAAATGGTCAAATTATAAAAACGTTACTTATATGAATATAGTAACCAGACAAACATATTTACTGCTTATTACACTCAGCTCAGATTTCCAGGAAATTTGATCATTTAGCTCGTTCACCTGTATAAATACGGTGTCATTTTCACCGTGCCATTCATCACTCCTAATGGTAAGGATGACATGTTATTCCCCAATTAAAAAGCTGAGACATACAGACACAAAAAAAATGTTAGGATTTTAAATAAAATGTAATCTCAATCAGCAGAAATGATGTGTGTGTGTGTGTGTGTGTGTGTGTGTGTGTGTGTGTGTGTGTGTGTGTGTGTGTGTGTGTGTGTGTGTGTGTGTGTAAAAATGGCTGAGGCTGATCAAAACCTCTTTTTCTCTCTCTAAAAAAATAAAGTAACATTACAAAAATTCAGATATATGGATCTGCACTACAATGTCCATATGAAATAGATTTCTCACACTGTAGTAATGCAGGCATCGTAAAAGCACTGAGGGAAGTCAATTAAACAGCATAGTGCAACGGTAGATATACATAAGCTGCAAATTCCTCTGCTCTATATTTTTACCATTCAAATGCCATAAAGCAGGCGAGATACTGACCAAGTTATGAAAATCTTAACTTGGTAGGCCACATCTAACATGAGTGACCATGGTTGGCCACAGGCCACACTGCACTTGTTGTCAGTCAGGCACTAAACTCAAACTCCTCCCTCCAACCTCAAAACCCAACATGTTTTAAGTTTTGTTTTCACTGAAATTTACAAAGTGGTAACACACTATTTTGGAGTCCTAAACAGTACCAGCCTATATCAAAGCAAATGCAGTCTGAGTGGGGAAAACACCTTGAGAAGAATCATTTCTACACACTGTGGACAAAGTCACAAACAAAAAGAAGAAAGAAAAATAGAAGAAGAAGAAATGCCACCTGGAGGAAATCACATCTTGATTTTGCGTCAGAGATGTCGATTAAATTCAGAGTCGACTCAGAGATCATTAGCGGTAAGCAAAAGTAAAGTATGGCTACAACAAACACAAATAACCAGCCTTTAGCAATCTTTAAAAACGATTGGCGGCAATATGACTGACATAAAGACATTTTCAAGTTTTAAAACTTGCCACTTTAAAATATTTTGTACCAACGTACCCATTTGTACCTAAAAGCAACCTGAAGATATTTTGTAAAATTAAAAGAGCAGGTAATTAATTTATTAGACCCAGCAACAGTAGACTTTTGGGTCCTTATTTGCCAACACTAATAACAGGTTATGTGAAAAGTACATACTGCAAACAGAACACTGAAATATCTGCACAGTGTAATACTGAATAAACTTCAGGAATTTTCAAATGACAACCACTGGGAGGCTGTCCTTATGTCTACAATCTACTGGGAGTGTTACATGTCAGGGTTTTTCCTGGTTTAAAATGGGCCGTGGGGGGTGACTAGGCACATAATCGCCAATGGTGTTCATCTAAAGTTGATACCACCTTACTTAACAGAAAGTGCATTTTTCTGTTGTTTTTCCTTCCCCTGGATTATAAAAAATAAACCTAATTTTTTTTAAGTTATTAAAATTAAAAATACATATCTATATTTTAATCACAGTACTGATGATTTTCCTTCAGAGAGATGCCCAGACCTCCTTGGTGTGCCTCAAAATGTTTTTCGTTTCTTTTATTTAGCAATAAACCTGTATGTTTTGGTTATTTTCATAGTGCACTGAGTGAAGACAGCAACAGGATAAGTAAATACTAAAATTAGCAACAAAAAACAACAACAACAACAACAACAACAATAAGGCTAGGGTGGGATGTACACTTGCCGGCCTTTAATATAATTTGTAATATATTTTTCATTATGATTGATCTTTTTTCCAAAAAAAAACCCAACAAAAACATTTCAATGCCACGACTGAAGATTGGCTTTTATTCTAAACACTATACACCAGAAAGGGGGAAAGCCAGTTAATTTTAGTTATGCATGGCAACTACAACTGCACTGCCCAACCCATTAAAATATCAGTAATTTGAATACCACTGTCATATCCATTACAGCAGACTTGGAAATACTGCGAGTTACCCTAGTACTTTGTCAACAATAGATATTAACAATAAAGCCAATAAAACCTACTTTACCCCGAAGTCAAGACGCGCACACTAAATCTAACAATGGTGAAAGGCCGGATAAATACTGACACAACAGCATTATGACTTACCAGTAGGGAGAAACTGTTGGTTCAGGAACAATGCGTTGACAGTATATAATCTAGCATTTTCTCTCAGTGAGCTGAGGTCAAAATGGGGGATAAGTGCTCAGCCCCTCCTAACAAATGGAAGTTGCATACGCTTGTCTTGAGCACCCCCACCTTTGGCCTGCCCATTTAGGTGTCAAGAAAAAAAGTTTTACGGCAGAAATAGCAATGCAAGTGGTGAAACCTGGCTTCACAAGAGAGCCATCGGCGGCTCATCGCTCGGTTAAAAATCCTGCGGGCCGTTTAAAAGGACTTAAAAACCTGTTGCCTGCCCTGACGTCGAGCAGCAGAATGAGACACTGATGCACACAAAGACTCGCCCCCCCCTCTTTCATAAAGTTTCAGATGAATGGTAGAAACTTAAATAAAACAATAAGTAATGTAAAAACGCTATAAAATAATATCGGGGGGTTAAAAAATAAGTGGGGAAGAGAAACTAAAGCGTTTGGCGACCTTATCGCTGCTTCTTTGCTGTGGTTAACGGTTGAGAGGCTGAAGGGGGGATGAATAATACCCAAGTAATACTTTTTTTTTTTTACTGGGGTATTTTTACATACGTAATTTTGTGGTTTATAAACGTGCCCCTGGATAAATTAATAAAACTTAAAATAAATGTATAAAATTCATTTCACTAAGCGCTGGAAATGTTTAGCATTTCCCACAAGTAGAGAAAAGCAGCCAACACCGCCTGTCTGCGTTAACGCTTCACGGCGAATGTTCGCGTCCATAAACACCTCACACTACCAGTACAGACAACAAAATCCCGGAGGAGCTCACTCAGTCTGGTCATATGCTAATGTGCGTTAACGTTATAGCTCGTTGAAGTGAACAAAGAAGTCTTTTTCAGCCCACACAAGCCCCTGGCACTTACTAATAACAGTGCAAGTTCGCTCGGGCCGAAAAAAACAAGGACCCCGCTTTTCCCGGCTGTGGCACTCACAGCACAACTTCAACGATGCGCTAAAAACTTGGTTATTACTCCGCTAACAACGTGAGGAACCACTTCTGTTTGAAATGCATTTGCTTGTTATGAATGTATATTAGCACGCATTTACCTGAATTTAACAATGTGACATCCAACACAGAGAAATTAGCGGCTGGAGTACAAAAAGAGGAGGAAAAAAAAACAAAGTTAGGGATAGGATCCTTTCCCCGTGGTCCGGACTGTGGCTTGATGAAGATGAGGAAAGAGAATATGAAGCGCTCCTCTGTCGCCTCGACTCGCTGTCTTTTTTGTCACGAAGCTGAACACAAGTGTGTCCCACGAACCATAACTCTTGTGTTACTCGGTTTCTTCAGTGTTAAAGAAACTGTAACCATTTCATTTTCCAAGTAGACATTTTAACACCCTCCACATTGTCGGTTCCAATGGAATATCACTCCGCAGCGCAGCCTGCGGGAGGACACTGACGCTATAACATCAGCGGTGTCCGATTTCAGCTAAAAAGGGAAAAAAAAATCGAGCCAAGCACGCTTCAGTAGCGTTGTTGTGTACTGATGCAGCGTTGGTTGTACACACCGCAAAATGTCACCTTTTCGTAGCTGCGAACGAAACAGAAAAGGATCTGAGTACCAATTTGGAGGGGGTCTATGTGTACTGGCGGATGGGGACAGCGGAAAGCCTAACAGACTAGACGAGCAGAAGATGGAACGATAATATCGGGGGGAGGACCAATAGGATGCGAGGAAATTTTGATTGGCATGTGGGCCGTCCAAATATGTTTCAATATCGACTTCAGGGGCTGTCTCATTTTGCCTATGGGCTTCCCTGCATTTTAATTTTGTTCTCAAATAGCGCCCGAGCTACGAAAAATGATCCCAAGTGTCAAACAGTTGAGGGAGTCCATCCTCTCTAAAGGTAAACATGGGTGAGAATATAATAAAGTTTGTCTTAATTGGCCATGCTGTTTGAATTCGTGGCCTAAGACGCTAAACTGCGGGGTGACCTTTCCATTAATTAATTGCACTTATCACATATGTGTGAAAATAT
Organism: Aulonocara sp. 'chitande type north' Nkhata Bay; assembly: GCF_057382095.1. NCBI lineage: Eukaryota > Metazoa > Chordata > Actinopteri > Cichliformes > Cichlidae > Aulonocara > Aulonocara sp. 'chitande type north' Nkhata Bay. Next base: position 23,228,068 of record NC_141361.1, on the reverse strand, counting down.
AAAATATAAAATAGCATTGTCAACGTCAGTTTGGGTAAAGGTGTTATAGCGCAGGAAGTGAGAAAAAGCACGTGCATATGTACAGTAATCTGTATACAGATTACCTTATGATACCTATGAGAATATTGAAATTTTTTTAAGGTACGATAGTTTTACTTAATTTTCAGTGATATATAAAAAAAACAAACTAACTAAAATGTTCCTGCATGTCGAGTTCAGAAGTTGCAGGGGAAAAGGAATGGCATGGCTACTTCCTTTTGTCAAACAGAAATTACAAGTTGATAGCATGGGCCAGTGTCTAACTCACTAAAATAGCCTGGCTGGTGTTTTTCATCAGTTGTACCTTGGTGGGTATGTAAACACAACTTGTTTTGCGACTTTCTAGAGAAAACCTCAACCGGTTTGAGGGGGAAATTAAAAAAAAAAACCCCAAGAAACATCTGTGCTGGCCTTTACGAGAAAACTCATCCATCCACTTTGTGGTCTCTCTCTCTCTCACTCACACACACACACACACACACACACACACACACACACACACACACACACACACACACACACACACACACACACACCATGCCCTGCACGCATGCAACTCAAGCACACACCTGTATGTGATTATCCATGGGACTGGTTATGTTGCTGTCTTTTAAATACACAGTCAAGGCAACATGAGGTTTTCAGTAGACCTAATATTTCTTTTCAGTGTTGCAAAAAATCCCCCAAAAATTACAACCAAATTGTTTACTTGCCCAAAGGAAATGACCATCCACGCTCAGAACTGCTTTGTTAAAGACACATGCACTTAGATGGGTAAATGCAGAAAGGGCATAAACCCAGTTCTAGCTTTTTTTGCAGCGTGAGCGCTCAGTCAGTGTGAGCACATCAACCTCATTGTGACAAAACCAGTTTTATGTCACAGATTCAGTGCAAAGCTCCTACAATACACCTGGGGAAAGTTGGTGCACGTATTCGCATGGAAGTGATCGTATCGCTGCTCTGTGCCAAACATCAAACGTTCTTTGGTCTGTTGCCTTTTTAGAAGTAGGACAAAGGGAATTGAGGAAATGCGACGTTAAAGTTGTACGGTATGGTGCAAGAAAGAAAAAAAGGGCTATATTTAGAGTGGAACTCCATTTTCCTAACCCCAAAGCGTATACCCTCCTTACCACCTACTCTTTCCTGGGCCCTTTCTTCTTCTTCTAGTCACAGGCTCTAAAGGCTTTGTAAATGGGTTACCCCCATGCAGCCACCCACGCATCAGGTACAGTATCAAAACCTGGGGCATCCTGTTATGACTTCTGGTTTCCTGTTTCCTGTAAAAAATACAGCCCCCCCTCTCCTAACACACACACAAACACAGTCTTTCATGCAGCAAACAGAGCAAAACTCTGATCAGCTGCTAACACACCATTTCAAATAGATTAGTTTGAGCTCTTGTACTTGTAATCCTGTTTCAAGAATTTGGGAAAGTATTTAGTAAGACACACACACAAAAAAACAAAAACAAAAACCGAACATCACACTGCTGATTAGATTCACTGACAGAAGATTCATCCAGATTTTTAGTGGGATTTTTTTGTGTGACACAGCATCATAGCTGTAGCCAACTGAAATATATAAAGTGGTAGTATTTTGATGAAGAATTACACCTTTTGAGCAGCTGTCTTACACTATTATTCTCTTCTAATTTGTTTTTATTTCACGTATACGTCCTCTCATTTCACATGCCACAGAGAGGAAGACGTACAAGTGTCAGGGGACCACTGAAACAGCAATAACAGCAGTGTGTGTGAATGTGTGTGCGCTTGTGTGTGAACTGCAGGTCCCCATTTGCCAAAATAACACTGTTTGTGACACACACCATGCTGGCAGTGCACATCTCCCACCAAGATACCTGAGCATCTCTCAACAGGGGTCAGCCCCATCACTCTTAATGAGCAGAAATCATTCTACCTTCCTGCGGTGGCTCAAGCCTGCCATGCTGACTGCTCACCGACGGCGTGAATGGTTAATTGTCGTTGGCACACGCTCCCCTCCCCATTTTTCTGAGATGTTTGCTCGTGCTGAAACTGATTTTTAGCGCCAGCATTTCTAGTGAGAGGTATCTTTCATGTTTTCAACTGCAACGGCCTTTTTAGTATCTGACGCAAGCTAAAAAAAACACTGCAATGTTTGGTAAGCCTTCATGCTGCACTCGTTTCCTTATTTTTGTAAGAAAGAGAGAGGAGCACAATGTCATCCTGTTCTTTTTCCTAATTTTTAGCTCATCATCCCCTCCCCCTTTCTTGCAGATTGGAATTCATTAGCAATCAAAGAGCCACTGACAAACGCCCAAGCTTAATTACCCTCTCATTTGCATATTTGCATATTAATGACTGCAGACTTTGCTGTTTTTATGCTGCATTAGTCCCCCTCCCGTCAACACTTAGCCACCCCGCATACTGCAACACTGTATCGTTCCCACACCTCAGTGTCTTACATTTTAATCCTGCAAGTTGACACCCAATTAAGAGAAGGCGCTTAATCAACACTAGATAGGTTTTCATTGTCCGTGCAAAATAAGAGGGAAGGAAGGGGGGATTTTTTTCCCTTCTTCACCTGGTAGTGGCTCAGGTCAATATCAAGCTTAAGCTTTATTCAATTATGCAAACGTTAACTTGGTAGCAGAAGTGCCCTCACAATGCATCTCTCAGCCCAGATATATTTAGATATGAAGACTACTATATCTTATACTTTATTTTTTAGTATTTGTTCAGGAGGTCCTCAGTTCTATGCACCCAATATGCTTCCCCCTTCTGGTAAAACAAGTGTAAGACAGATGTGATATTTCAGTAAATGAAGCCATCATGCTTGGAAGTCACAGTGCATACCATTTATTCATCTCCAAAGCATTGTGATTTATCAAGTTTCTGAAGAATTTACCCCAAACTATGTTTTTAAACTGGTGGTGACAGGACACAAAGTCAAAATGCCCTAACGCAGGATGCACATGGCCAATCCACATCCTGTTGTTTACATTAGAGGGTATACAAAAAAAATGATAATTTGTTTAAGCTGACAATGCCCATTGAGCCATGATGGAGTTCATTCAAGGGATAAAAGCAGCCTTCTTAAAAGTAGAATCTGCCCAGGGCTGAATTTCCAGGATTTGCAAAGGAAGTCTTTTACTAAACATACGAAACCTGCAGAAGGAAAATTCAGAGATGTTTAACTTTAAAAACAAAACATAACCCTATAACGGAGAGGCAACAGAGAACAGACTATTTTTAACGTTTGTAAAAACACTTTTTTATTATTTTTGGCTTTGACATGAGGGTCATGCTGTAAAGCATGAAACATTGTGCTTCACCTCAAGACATCTCAAAATTAGTAGAAATCTCCCATGTTAAGAAAAGCAAGAAACTTCAGAAACATCTCAGATGCGCGCAACCTGTTCAGTAAAATAAGCTAATCCTTACATTTCTCAGTGTATTTGCATAACAGACATATAAAGAAACTCATAAGTATATTTTTCTGTAGACACACAAAGCCTAGCCATGATTGTAATAACTGGGATTGGCATACTTGTACTGTAATGCCGTTTTCAAACATGCACTGCAGCCCTTAATTGGACATTACCCAGTGGAGCCGCATGCAAGGGAGACCATACAGAGTAACTGGGTGAGTATCCACACTGGATTCTTTCAACATTTTCCAGTGCATGTGTGAAAACAGCGTAAGCCTCAGAGCACTTCAGAAAATTTCAGACAAGAAAGCTGGAAAACTGCATTGGATTTAGGGGGGCTGGGGATGAAATTACAAATATTGGTTATTTCTTTTGTTCTGTTTTATGAACCTTTTCAAGCAAGTCTTTTACAATTCTATACAGTATATGTACGATCTGCTGTATGTCAAAAAGCTACTGGGGGCAAAAAAATAAATAAAAAAAAATAATAGTGCATCAGTGGCCCAGATATGTGGCTTAATGAGTCAAAATCCTGAACCGAATAAATCTCTAATACTCTATGCTGTCAACACTTCCAACAATCATTTGTGTGTGTTTTTTTTAAATATCTATCCTGGGATGTGAATTATGTGATAAAATATCATAGAGCTGATTTGAAGATGAAGCTTTTACGGATCCACCTGAGGGAGGATGTGTCACACAAGGTGTATACAGTATATCTGAATGTACAGTTTTAGGCAGCAGTGTCTTCATGTTTTTACATAATGTCTGAGTGAATATACATAGCTCAATCTGCAGTGCGTGTGGGAGTGCTGGGTTGGTTCAGTCCCATTGTTTTACAAAGCCACCCAGCGAAATCCACCTCCTCTGCTTCAGACCGCTTGATAAACGTGTGGTTCTGAAAAAGCACAAATATTAACAACACACTAACTCAGCTGACTAAATATATAGTTGCTATCAAGTTAAACAGCACTGCCGGTTTAGTTGAGAAGTTTTTTACTATAAAAATGACAGTGATTTAGGCCTGTCACATATTTCACTTTGTGATAATCTGTTTAAAAAAAATAGGGAACTTAAAGTCAAACTGACACTTACCATTAACATTTTTAAGTCAGCCCTGTCTGCTGGATTTTTGATGAGACTGGACACAAAGAAGATCAAGATAATCCATCAAGTTAGTAAACATGTAATCCAATGTTATGTCACTATTACTTGTCATGCTACTTGACGCTTAACATGTGTAAGTGAGGAAAGGTGAGCAATATGTTGAGTTTTAAAATGTCCTACCACTTGGTCACAAAATCCTGAAAATCAGGGGTGAATACTCCATGGGGTAGTTTAGGCGGTGGCTGAAAGTTAAAAGAAAATGTTGTAGTATAAACAGCAGAAAGTGACTCATTCGTGATTTTACGTGGTTGACAATAAATGCTGCTTTGGATAACTTCTTATAATCTTACCTCATTGACAATGTAGTCTAGTAGTTCAAAGATAGCCATTACCGGACCGTGGCCTGGGGAAGTCAGTTTAACAAAACAAGTGAGAACTCAATCAGAAAAAAACCTTCAATTAAAAACATGGCAAACATTCCTTTGGGGCATCGAGCAATCACGGAGCTGACAGGTTCATAAATCAGAGTGTCTAATTCACTGATATCAGCAAGTTACGTGATTTCTCATGTGGAAACTTGGAGCAGTCTGCATGCAAGGTTTGCCTACTGCACTTTCAGCCAGCCACCTGAAACACACACAGATGATTGTGTAGCTTACCACTAACAGGTCTACCCGGAGGTTTGGGTCTAGGGGATGTGCTGTGGGTCTGTCCCTGTGTATCATCCAAGATCGGTCGTCCAAATATGGCCTCCAGCTCCTTAGCATCTGGAGGGGGGATGGGAAAGCGTCCAACTGACAGCTCTACAAGGGACAAGCCCATACTCCACACATCAGACTGCACAGAGTAATGAGTCCCCTGCAATCTCTCAGGCTAGACATCAAACATAAACAACACACAAAACAATCATCAGTTCTTTATTATAGTAATATGGAACTGTTGAACACTGTTCAAACAGCTGAAGCATTAATCTCAAGTTAAATATGTATCAGTGGATAAATCTCTTCATCAAAATTAGCACAAAAGAATCCTGTTATTCAAGTTACCGACCTAAAATGAGTTAAAAAGATTCTCACATTACATGAACATTGATGCGAAACAAACTTGTCCACAGGTTTCATAAACAGACCCAAACATACCGACATGTAGGATCTTGTTCCAACAAAGGAATTGGCCATTGAGTCTATGAGCTGCCCGCTCACACCAAAGTCACACAGCTTGATCTCCCCGCGTGAGTTTACCAGGATGTTTGAGGGTTTCACATCTGAGATAAAAAGGACATTTTATTACTTATAAAATTACATGAAAATGTTATCCAACTGAATCTCTATACTATGGATGTCAAACAGCCTGAGGCCCAGAATCAGCCCACCAAAGGATGCACTAAGATCCTCTGGATTAGAGCAGGGCGATATGACCGAAAATATTCATCATGATATACATTTGAAAATTTGCGATAACGATATAACTCACGATATATTTGACACTAGACAAAATACTTTACAACTCCACAACTTTATTAGTGCATAAAAAGCTCATCAATGTATTTTCACTTCAACAAGCAGCTGTTTTTTAAGTGCATTAAAGTTATATAAAAATTTTACAGTGCAAATGCAAATTCCTTGCTGACAGTTTAACCAAAAGGCATTTCCAGTGGGAATTGGCCGACATATCCTCAGCATAACCATGTATAATATCCACAAAACTTAAAAAGAAGTTATACACAAACAATACGGTAATATAGAGATTGAAAATGTGACGTCACTCAGGGGTAAAATCGCAAAGAATTCTGGGAACTCGTGGCAAGAGGTACTAGCGCACGCAGGCTTTCAATTGAAATCAGTTATACAGCAATAAAAAGAAACACAAAAAATGGCAAGAAGCTGTTGTGTTATTAACTGCAATAGCCGGTCGCATGACAGCCACGGGAAGCCGACGGGTAAAGAGATCGGTTGTTATCGGATTACGTCGTTGAAGAGAAATTGTTCGAGCCATGTTTCCGAAGTAACAAAGAGGCGACTGGATTGCAGCCATTCAAAGACAAAATATAACGTCCCAGAACCCTCCAGCTCACAGGTTAGTCTGCTCCAAGCATTTCCACAAAGGTCAGTCTGCTGTTGTAGTTAATGCGTCATTTTTCTTAACATAATTGGTGATATAGGTTACAAGCAAGTCTGGCGTTGAACAGAAATTGTCGCGCTATGCTCCTTTATTTATTGTGCATAAATAGTGAATTGTCCTGACACAATATTGCGTTTCGCTTCTGTTATTATGGTACACTGACAAAAACATATACTTTTATTCACAGGGTAAAACAGTTTTGTATCACTAATTGCCCAGTGCGATTACAGCATACAATATTATTGTCACTGCTACATTTCTGTAATGCTGCCAGAAATTATTTCCACTACTAATTAATTACCATTGAGCTCAAAGGTCCTATTAATAAACGGTTAACGAATGTGTATTTATGAAGACGATTTGTGAGACTGGTAAACTTATGATACGTACGATGGTCTTTCGTTCTACACGGTGCATTTCAAGGTCCTGCACCCATCCGTCGGTAAACTGTACCTGGGCTTGTTGCAGTGACCTGAAGTTACTAAACTTCATGAGTGCATGCACTCACTCCAAGAACCGTATGATTATAAATATGAGCGTGGTGAAAGTTGGGCAGCACGCTAACGTATTTTGTCCCTCTGTGTGCTCGTAAGGGTCTGACCCTTTCACTGGTTTGATTTTTTTCCTCGTATCTTTTCTTTGACTTTTCATCAAGTCTGTCTTTGTACGGACCGGCATTGTTCTCCTTCGTTTTGTACATACCTTTTTGGGGGGCAAAGAAAAAGCAAGAATTTATTGGAACCGAAGAATGAACGTTTTGCGGTGCTGCAAATGCTTGCATTTGATGCAGGTACTTGGATTGTTTTGCCACGAGTTCCCGGCATGCAATGCGCGAAAGTCACGTGGTCTGTCAATCTCTATTATGTTGAAGCACAGTACGTATCACTCTGCGAGGCGCCTGCCTACGATAGCCGTAATGGTCCGACAATCCATCAAGCGGTGCGGGTTCGTGGCTTAGCAAAGTCGTACTAAAACATTTGATAGATTTTCGAGCGCCGTGTACCACATAAAATCGTTTCGAGGTCAGTAAAAACAACCAGAATTCATACATAAGGCGCACGGGATTATAAGGGGATCTGTCGATTTTCAGAAAAATCAAAGGATTGATTTTAAGTGTGCCGTATTTTCCAAAAAACACGGTAATAACGACGGAAAGCTAGCATGCTCTACCGAAAATAGTGTTTTGTTCTGTATCTGACGGACGAAAGCCAAACCAGTTCCACCACTGAAGTTGCAGCATTTTTACAAACCAATTCTGGTTCATCCGTTTCATTCAACGATTGGCTTTCGCCCTTCTCATTCTCCATCGCCGCCATGTGCGTATGAAAACAAAGGCACTGCGCATGCGCGTTTTACCCATATTCTATCGCGATATTTCATTTTCTTATCGTTGCCCAACATTACACCGGTATTACCGTGAATGGTATGATATGGTCCAGCCCTTCTCTGGATGGCTTTGCAAAGTGTCAAAGTTGTAGTAAAATCATAAATATCCTCATTTTTTTTCAACAAGCCACACTGCTTTTCTGGGAAAAATGATGAAAGTTTTAATACCCAAATGAATCTGTATGGAAAATATTACTATCCCAACAACTTGTTTCAGTCAAAAAGAGTAAAACCCTATAGTTTAGTTCCAAAAAATGTATATAGCAAGTTTAATTTATTTTAATAATGAACGGGGTCTAGAAGGAGTTGGGAACAAACATACACGCACACAATGATCGTTATAGTAAGATGTTATTATGCAGTTCTTTTACTAATCTGGCCCACTTGAGATCAAACTAGGCTGTAAATAGAAACTGCTCCACATCCTACTTGCAGATGAAACTCATTTATTCAAGATACAATCATAAACTTAATGAAAATGCTGATACCTCTATGCATGATTTGATGTTTTTCTCTTAGGTAGGCAAGGCCTCTCAAAACCTGTTTCAAAGCGGAGAAAAATTAAGGAAGTCAATGACGCTAAACAGGCTTGATGCTACAGAAAACAATATGACAGAACTCATCCTGAACTAAGGCTACGTTCACACTGCAGGTCTTAATGCTCAATTCCGATTTTTTGATCAAATCCAATTTTTTTGTCTGCTCGTTCACGCTACAAATAAAATGCGACAGCAAACGCGCTCTACTGTGAACGCTCAAAGCGGCCCGCATGCGCAAAAGAAGATGTCACACACAACGCGCTCTGTTTAGACCCAGAGCAACAGTATTGTTTGACTGATGGCCCTTAATATAAAGACTTCGGACTTCACGTTTCCCAATTTTTGCTTTAAGTTATTTTGTTATTTACATAATAATGTAAATAACCTAATAATGATCCTTATTGCTGTTTAAGAGAGGAGCGGTGCTTCAAAGGATAGTTGCAGATTTCTGTCAGAATCTGCAGATTATACAGTACAAATAAAATGTTCACGTTGTCTTCCCAACAGTTTCACTGACATCTACACTGGATGGCCAGGAAGCGTTCGCGATGTCTTCTCTGGCGCTGATAATTGGCTTCAGTCTTGTGTCGGTGACGTAAAAGGCGGAGTTAATGCGACTTGACCGTTCAAACAGCAGTCACTTTCTAAAACATCAGATATGTATCGGATTCAGTACCACATACGAAAGTGACCCAGATCGGATTTGAAAATATCGGATTTGCGCCGTTCACACTGTCATACCATGATCGGATATGGGTCGCATAGGGTCAAAAAAAAATCGGATTTGATGCGCTTTCGCCTGCAGTGTGAACGTAGCCTAAGAGTGACAAGTGTTTAGATGCACTTGTGCAAAGCAAGTATGGTTATTTAATCTCAATACAAATCATAACATAACTATGACAGAACGTGATTGTTTGGTTGTTTGTTTGTTTTTAAACACCTCAATTAATTAAATTAAAACACTACATTGTTTCATTAATGTCTACCACTTACTACCACATTAGAACATGACAGCAAAAAATAATATACTTACAGCAATGCTGACTTTGCCCAGAATCTCTTCAGGAATCCGCTTTGCTTCTTTCATCACCTGGTCCAGAGAGCCACCATCCTACACCAGAAAGATTACAGCAACTTATGATACGAGTGCTAAAATAACAGAAGGCAGCCTGAAGACCTTATTCAGAAAGACCCTATTCAGAAAGTAAATGAAAATGCCAACAGATTGATTCTTAAAAACAGTTACGCAAAAGTAATAACAGACCTGCGTCTGTAAGGGGCTGATGATGAAAATGAGGTGGAATTCAATTGAAGATTGAACTGAGATGTACATTGAGACTGGCAAGAATTGGCAGGATTAGGAACAAGTATATCAGATGGAGAGTGTATATCTTGGGACAAGGAAGAAGGCACTGTCAGGTGCAAAGAAGAACTCAAGGCGACTAATGTAGCCAGTGACTGGCTAGATTATTCTATCCTTTTTGTGAATACTGTAAAGAATTAACACAGTTTGTGTACCTCATTAACCCACTTCCAACAAATTACTGCTGCATATGCATACACGCATATACACACACCCACACCCACCAGATTAATTCAATTACAAAGACATTGGGCAAAATGGATAGGGATTTTAGACAACATCATTTGATTGTTTGGGTAAAAAACACTTTTTAATCCAGTTGTCCTCTCTATAAATCTTCAGCAACAGATAAGAGAAAAGATGATATCTTTGTTGGGATCAAAACACTACTGGAATACAATTTTTTTTAATTCTTACCATGTGTTCCATGCAGATGCTGATTTCTCCATCGCTGTAAAAAGCTCCATAGAAACCCACAATGTAGGGAGAATTACACTCGTGTAGTACCTGAAGCTCTCTGATGATCTGGTTTCTTATTGCAGGTTTTATTTCTAAATGTATGAGCTAAACACAGAAGAAAGGTGTTATATTAAATGGGTATCAAAGGGTGAACACTAATACCAGAAAGATCAACTCAAGTATAAAAGACCCAGCAGCTTTTTGTTTTATAATTGCAAAAGCTCACTTTTCTGGCCATGATTATGCCTGAAGGTTTGTGGCACTCCTTGTTGACCACTCCTCCGTTGCCTGCACCCAGCTCACAGATACGATGGAAGTCATCATCTTTCAGCTCGCCAACCTTGGCCTTCTGGGTAAGGAAAGCTTCTAATCTTTTCTTTTGTTGTTCATCCAGGTCCAGCTCCTCCAGTATTTTCTTCAGCGCTTCTAAATTGGCCCTGATAAAATTAAGAGACAGTTTAGAATAACATATTTTCAAACAACTGCAAAATTTTAACTCAGCAGGTCAACTTACTCAGATGTAATCTCTGTATTCATGGAGGTGGATAATCCATCACTAGCAGGAGCAATGTTTAAGGGCACTGGTCTCTTTTTAGGAGCCATGTTTATTTGAGGGTAAAATATGAACTTGGACTGAGTGACACTTTCCTCTACAGCTACAGATGATAAGATCCTGTAATCTATATGATTTAGAAATTGCTGACAAGGTAAGGGGCCTGTGATTAGCACATGCAACTTTGGGAGGTTAGATAATAGACAAACACTGTCTTGTAGACTAGATGCTATCTACTTGACGTTTTCTGTTTAGCTGTTACCAGGTAGGACAGTTAACCTGGCTAAACTTACTTAATTTGTGTCTTCAAATCAACGCCGGCTTAACCTGTGACTCAGCTTAAATCTAATTTACTACAAGAGCGACACATCAAATTATGAATACAAATACGGTAATATAACACCAGTCTTAGCTAGCTAGGTTAGTGTTAGATGAGTAGACGTAGCACGACAACTAGCATAATGGTCACCGCACTTGCACCAAAATGTAAATGTCCAATTAATCGAGGATTAACTAGCTACAACGTAAAGGCAAAAAAAAGATTTTCAAAGCTAAAGCCATAACTATCAGCACATACACGTTAGCTAGCTATCTAACTAACTTCATCTGCTAGCTGTTGCGTGACAGCCGCACATTTCACGCGAGTCGAAAGCAAGCGGATGTTTGTTCACTTTTCTTCCGGTGACTTCCCCCTTTGTTTAAGTTAGAAACATTAGCTTAACTGGCTGTTTTATCCCAATATCTTCTTTCAGCGGGGTAGGTGTGTTATTGCTGTAGACACCGGGGTCTAGTGTCTTCAGCAGGGACGATCACGGGGGCGCGGTGCAGTCAAGACTGAGCCTTAAGTAGTCCAGAGTAGCAATCTCGCGATATTTTAGACAGCTGCGCGAGCAGCAGTATGAACCATCGACGGTATGAACGCTGACTTATATAGATACTTAATGCTTCCAACAGATACCAAAGCATACGTAAACAGATGGCCGAATGAAATGAAACTCTTTAGTAAAAAAGGAAAAATAAAAATAATTAAACAAAACCCGTAAATTAGTATCGTTATTTGATCATTTAAATTTAATTCGATTTTTAAAAAACGTATTTTATTTTATCGCTCTACTTGTGTATTTACATTACATTTTTTAAAACGTGCAACCTTTTGTACAAAGGACTTTAGCGAATACATGCTGTGAGGGCCTTTTGTTTTGTAAAATGGGAAATAACAAAGTTGTAAAAAATATTGTAAAATAATAAAAAAACAAAAGATTTAAAGTTCATTCTATTTGTTAACCTGCCTTCAAAGACATATGGATCTATCTTTGAAGGCACTAATAACACTTATTTCTTTAGAACACTATCCGGAATGCAGGGTTTTCAAATATTTATTTATATAAATAAATAATCGTGAAGCTGATGGTACTGCTTGAAAGTCTTTCGGATCTATAGCCTTCCAAGCTGCCTGTTTGATTGGCTAACAATTCATCCATTCACCTGAAGCACAAAACGGAGGCCTGAGACTTTCTATTGTGACTGCGCTTCTTTCTCGGATTACCAATGTACATTACCGTGCGAAGGTCTCAAGCCAGCCTTCATTTCTTTATTTCATCCTTCCACGCTGCCAGCCTTTCTTGTATTTATTTATTTTTTGTTATTTTTTTAAGTTATCATGGGCAATAATTCTCCAGACTTTCGAAAGACCCTCTGTTTTTTCTTTGGACATTGGTTGATTTTTCACACAGGTTTGGCCAAGTTGTTGTACCTGACCATTTTCAGAAGACTATGTATCTGTTTTATGGTATTAAGCCATTTAACACTGACCTATGAATTATGGAAGCAAAAAAAAGCACTTTGAAACCAGTGTAGTGTCTACACATTGTAAGAGCTATTAGCTCAAACACAGCATGTCAGCATGGTGTGCAGTGTGTTCTTCAGAGAAAAACAATTGAAGAAACAAATGAACACAATCTGAAAATCATGTCTTTAGTGGAACACTGGAAGTGATGGATTTTCCTCATCAGAATCTGGACCACAGCACTGGGAACAGAACAAAATACAGCCAACAAACAAAAAAGAAGAGCTTGAATATTGTTCAAGAACCCTGGAGAACTATTCCTAAGAAAGCTTAAAAGAGTTCAGGACATACTGAAAAATAAGGGTGGTACCACTTTCAGGCTCTTTAGAATTGTGCAAACTATTTTTGTATTCCGAATGTATTTTTACACACGTTTCAATAAATCTGATTTTCCTAGCACAATATAATGAAATGAGGGGTGTTTTTCTAAATCAGCAAAAACTGGACAGACATGAAGACTTATCAAATTAGGAAAATCTATTTCAAAACCATCTACACAATTTATTTTTTGTCTACATCATTGTGAGATGCAGTTTATTTTAATAAATGTTGTAAATACAAGAGTGCATAAAAATACATTCTGAAAAACAAACAGACGAACAATCAAGTAGGCCAAAAACAAAAGCACCATTTAAGACTCTGGATGGAGAAAGTGTAAACCCAGGAATTTAAGTATATCACTAATTCTGCATGACAAGAACAAAGAAGCTCAGTTAACTTTCTTCAGATTAACCTCTCACAGTCCTACAGACACATCTTAAAGCTAACGATACATGTAGTTCATCTTCAAATGCATGTGGTCCTTCCACACTTGCTGTGTGATTTCCTTTCAGTAGATGGCACTCTAGTTCACTTCTTTGAAGCCTTCAGTTGCATCAGGTCGGGTTGAAAGAGCTTCCTTTGAACAGCAGGAGAAGCTTAAAGATATAAAGAGAAACGAAGGCAGAATGAACAGATAAATAAGAATGGCTAAAATACACACACACAAAAAAAATGCTGCGATTCAGTTGGCTCTGAAGAATTTTTGCTCCTTTTAATTAAAATTTTTCTGATGCGAGCCAGTGTGTTTATATATACTGCATAATACAAATACATTAGTAACAGACTTATTATCAAAAGCCGGATCCTTTAATTTCAGGTCATGGTTATAGTGTACTCCCATCCACAAACATTACGCCATTAAAATAAAAGGGAAATCTGAACTCGGTACGTCCATCAACAGCATACCGTCTGATGTGTTTGGTCTGGATGAGAAGGTCAGGGAGTTTGCTGTTTCTGGTGTCTGGCAACAACATGCTAACGGCAGCAGCCATAATACTGGCTGTGCCAAAAATGATGTAGGGAAGGATCTTGCTGTATAGACCTGCAAGAAAAATAAAAGGCATTTAAAATGGAACGATGAGAGATCTTTTCACTGTTAAAAGGATTTCCACATCATGAAGATGTGCACAATACACAAGCATTAAGAATTATATTACAACATTTACAAATACATTTAAAACCAGATCAATAACGCAATATACTGGCAACAAAAAAACAAAACGGAAAAAGGGAAAAATGGTGTTAGCACATTCTCTTGTACACAATAATGGAAGGAGGTCAGGTTACCAAGATGTATTTCAGAAATAAAAAGATATACAGAGTCCAGAGAAGATGAGAAAACCATTGGGGAAATGAATATACAAAATTGTAACCAACTAAAAATAATTTCAAGAGAGGTGGAAAACAGACTTCCTTAATCAAACCACTTAAATCACACATGACAACTCTAGGTCACAGTAGAAATGAGGATGAGGCCTCTGATAATAACTGCATGTATAGTGTTATTTATTAAACCGTCAATCCTAAAGTGGACTTTGTCATTTGAAAGTGGCCTCTGTTGATTTTACACATTAAGGTCAATTCTGTTGTCACGGCTTCCTTCACTCAGGCTCATGAACTGCAAACCTATTACAGAAATCATGATCAAACCAGGATGCAATGTTAGGCTGTCCAATCAAAGTCCATCCATCCAGTTTCTTCTGCTTATCCGTTTTAGGGTTGCTGGGAGACTTAATTATCATAGGGTGAGACAGACAACCATAGATGCTTCACATCTAGTTAGCCTAACCCCACACATGTCTATAGACTGTACGAAGGAGCCAGACTACCCACACATGAGGAAAATGTACCGACTCCACACAGAAATGCCCTAACATGGATATAACTCTTCTCGCTGTGAGCCAGCAATGCTAACCACTGCCCCTGTTATCAAAGTGAAACACTAACTGAAATACTAAAATGCCAGATTAGCCCCGAACATGGATATTGTTGCTTCAGCTTTGATGCCCATGCACCTCCCCTAAGCTCTCTGACCGAAAAACAAAAAGAAAGCACACTTACCCATGTAAAGTAAATAAGGACATATGATAGCTCCTATTCGTGCAGCTGTGGCGCAGATCCCCAAGCCCATGTTTCTGACCACAGTGGGCATCAGCTCAGTGAAAAACACGTAGATAAAGCAGTAAGCAGCAGATACACCAGTCTTTCCCACCAAAGCCAACACCTGGACCATGATGGGCATGTCTGGAAAGAAAAAGGCAGTGATTAGAAAAAGTTTAAACAAAGTGCTAATCTACCGAGTGTTCTAGTTAATTCCTGGCACTGCTAATATTGTACACATACCTTCAGGAACCAGCTTTATAACCAGAAGCATGATACCGCAGAACATCAGCGTGGTGAAGAGTAAAGTGGGCCGTGGAGCCCTATCAATCAGAAGCCAGGTGGCTACATACACAACAATGTCAATGGCTGCAGAAATGAAGCAGTTGAGGTAGATGTTTCCATGCAGGTTGCTGCTATTGAGAGAGAGCCCATAGTAGACCATGGCCACAGAGATCCTGCAAAAAAAGCATAATCAAGACTCAGCAATACAAGTTTGTTTTACATTAGACAGCATAATTATTGCTACTAAAACATGCAACACAATATCTGGCATTACTGTATGTTTCCGGAAAGCCCATTACCATATGAAAACACCTAAAATTGTTATGTTCCTTATGTTATGGGTGCGCATCAAGTCCATGTAAGTGTATGTCTGCTCTTCTTCATCTTTATTTTGCTGAATTAGACACAGAAAGAAACAGAACATTATAGAGCAAAGTCGTCTGTCCACACTGAATATATAATAATTTCAGATTGCATGGTGGAAAAGTATTGTGTGATTTCTACAATTTAAGTTATATTTTATACTGGAGCACAATGGCTTTCATAGCTCAAGGAAATAAAATAAAAAAATGGTACCATGAGCTCCAAGCAATCCCCAGCTCTGAATATGACCTCAGGGGCGGGGACTCTGTTCCACTGGGCAGCCTTACGTATGACAAGCTCAGCCTCCTCCACTCGACCTTTCTGCAAAAGCCAACGAGGCGACTCAGGAATCAAGCTGCACACACAAGAGCAGTGAAAAGCGTGTAGCAAAACATGCACCTCAAAGCAAGATTTTTCCAGATTCAGTGAAAACACGTGTTATCTATCACAACTGTCACCCAAATGTCGTCCAGGCTGACTGACAACAGTGTTATCTTGTCTGAACTGATCGTGAGTGAACTTTGCTTTTGAGAAATTAGTTTCATGCGCTCGTAAAAAGGATAGTGAGGCTGGACTTTGTTTTATGTGTGTGCCATTCTGGTTTCTAAAAGAAAACGAAAGACTTATTGCATCACTCAGCAAAACCCTCAGTGGATTTGACAGCATAACAGTTTTCAGTAACGCCAGTTCAGTAATGTACGGATTTGATATACTGTGTGATACCAGATGTAACTAAATCTACATGTCAGAGTATATATGAGGAACAATTTTGAGGTTCATTAATTAAGTTCATTAATCTGTTTTATTTCATTATTCCTGTTTATTTAGATCCTGTACTGGGTTGGGTCTGTTGTTGTTTTCTCTCTCTCTGTCTGTGTGGTGGACACTCCTCCAGTATATATACACTCCTGTCAAAAAGATATTTTTCACTGGTTTTGACTCTAAGCAGTCCTTTGGAAAACTACGTACAACCTGTGATTCAGTAGCTTATAGAACCACCTTTAGCAGCAATAACTTGAAGTAAAAGTTTTCTGCATGACTTTATGGGTCTCTCATATCGCTGTGAAGGAACTTTGACCCACTCTTTTTTACAATGTTGCTTCAGTTCATTGCAGTTTGTGGGCATTCGTTTATTTGCTCTTTTAAGGTTTTGCCACAGCATTTCAGTCAGGGTGAGATCTGGACTTTGACTGGGCCATGGCAACACCTTGATTCTTTTGTTTTTCAGCCATTCTGTCGCAGATTTGCTGCTGTGGCTTCAATCATTGTCCTGTTACATGACACAATTTGGATGAAGCTTTATTTGTCCGACAGCTGGCCTCACATCTGACTTAACAATACTTTGGTATACAGAGGTGTTCATGGTCGGCCTAGTGATTGCAAGGTGCCCAAATCCTGTGGCTGCAAAACAAACTCAAATCACCACCCTCCACCACCGTGCCTGACAGTTGGCGTGACATGTTTGTGCTGATAGGTTATTTTCAAATTTCCCTAATTTGGCCTTGCCTGCCTAAAGGGCATTATTTCAGAAATCTTCTGGTTTGCTTTGATGCAACTTGCCCTTGAACAGTTTTTTATGTTATATATTAACACAAAGACAAATAAAACCAAAAAAAAATAGATTCGTTTAGCTTGGCTGGTTAGATTGAAGGATAAATAAAAAATATTCTAATTCCTTACGCTGAGTGACAGAATATGTACATGTAATGTATCTGACTAAACAAAAACATTATCTTGCAGGCATTGACTAACTTCTGTTCTAACTCTGCATTCATCAAACGTTCCAGAGTTACTTTCACAGTGAAACCAAATAGTACATGCACAAATTTTGATGTTGCCTGCTGTAACACGTCTGTTGGTCTCCACTCGCTGATCAAATATTTCTATAATGTATGTGAATATGTTTTATACTTTTCATAACAAGAAGCAAAGTTGCTGTTATGAGACATCCACATGCAGCATCACATGGAAATTGAGTTTAACAAGTAACTGTGGACTCAGTTTTCCAGTTTTGTTTAACAGGAACCTATAGCTACTTATTGACAAGGCTGGGCATGTCGTGAACACCACAAATATAAACAGCAGTTATGTGAGTTAGCTATGTCATTGTATCAGCTCCAGCTGCTCTGGTCATTTTCATCAGACCACAATATTATATATGTTTTATTAGAGTTAACCCAAGAGACTCTTATGTTATGTTTTTTTTTGTTTTTTTTTTTTAAAACAGCCAATAGCACTTACAATAATATCATGGTAAAATCTTTCCCCATTCAGATTTTTTACGTAACCTTTAACTGAATGCTAAAACCCGAATACTGACATGTTTCTCTAAAATTGCATTGCTAATATCGGATTAATGCACTGAAATGCAGGGGTGCACAAAGTCCTAATAAATGCACTGGTTACATGAATCATCATCCATTAGATTTACCACCACGTTGGAATAAATAGGAAGCCTGGGAGGGCAGCAGCAACCAGCAGCATCCTCCAGCCACGTATGAAGTAAGCAAAGAGGGGCAATAAGGCATAACCAAAGCCAAACCCAAGACTGTGTCCCAGCAGAATGTAGGTCACCCTGGCAGACTTACTCAGCATTTCAGAACCTGGACAAGACAAAGATGAAGGATTGGGCTTTAATGAAAGGAAACATGAGAGGATTGGTTTTCTGAGACAATGGCTTAAAGGAGTATTTTACTTTAGCCTAGAGCCTTGGAGATGAAAAGTAAGCTACAAAAAGCCAAAACGCCTTTCTTTCAAGGAGCACAGCCTTAGATCAAAAGGATGCTCCTTCAATGCTTGAGGCACTTTATCTGATTTCATGGAGATACCTCTGGAGCTGAAAAATACAGCTTTGTTCAGACAAACAGGAGTCGGCAATCATAGTCAGAAGAAATTAAATAATATAATAAATTATGGTTAGGATCACCACAGATGCTGATTAGACCTCTCGGGGTTAAAGAAACTTTTATGTAGACTTTAATTCTGCTCGTTCACATGAAAGCTTCTATTGGCTGACCTTTTATTTATAAAATGTCACCACAGCGGAAGGATCAACGTGTTTGGCACAATTTTTTTTTTTACGCTGGATGATGTAACCCTACTAGAAACGTGTGTCTCCTCTGTGTTAGGTAAATGTGATATGTTTAACAAAAAGACAAGAAATAGTGATTAATGCTTCTTTAAACTGCCTCAACACAATACAACCAGGTTTTTAAGACCCAAAATGAATTGGTACAGCACAACCTTTCAATGGGTTTTGAACCACCGCCACGCTGAGGAACAGAAGCATGGCTCTGTGCTACACTTTGTTTCAGCCCTGGAGAATACATGCCGAGACTTCTTGAAGTGTGATAGGAGCAAATGGGCTGCCTTACCGAGTACGAGTGATGCAATGAAATTGGAAATTTGGCCAAGTCCTCTTAGACAGTTGAGGATAGTGAACATGACCCAGCTGACGGAGGTGACCTGGATCAAAGCGGTGACTGTTTGTAGGATCATAGTGAAAAAAAATACTGGCTTTCTACCAAATCTGTAAGAAAAGTTATGCAGAAATAGGGAATACAGAGATGTAAAGATGTAATGTCATGAAAACATAACAGTATCATAGTGAGTTTGGGCTGGTTATCAGTTTTACTTCTCTCTATTTTTTTGATTCTCTCAGATGGTATGGGTTTTAATTGTTTTCTGTCAGCACCACTGCTAAAAATTGTTTGGTTTCAGCTCATCAAATAATACATATGTAAATATATATATATATATAAAAATTTAAAATAAAAAAAACAACCCAAATACCAATAACTAAAAGTGAAAGAGACAATCTTTACTTGTAGCTTTGCCTGCTTGTTATGAACTAAGAAAAAGATTCCCTTCTACCACAGTAGTGCGTACACTATGTTGCTCTGTTGCCCACTACCTGGATATTTAGACTGAATATCTGCTTCCAGATCTTTGATCCGTTTACCAAACAACTTGCTGAGACAAGCGGATCATAGAATCCAAACTGGAAACAAACACAAGCCTCAGATGACATGAAAACAGCTCTGCAGGCTTCAACCTCAAACCTGCAGAGTTCTAAATACACTCTTGATAGTTTTCAGCCAGGAAATACATACTCACACAAAAGAACATGCACATTTAATACACAGACCTAAATTTAGGAGCCTCTTTGAGCCACACTCCTCCATCTTTCAGACTGCAGTATTAAATATTTTTACATGACTTATCTGTTCTGAAAACAATTTAACTCTCCTCCTAAAACTTTAAAGCAACTAGTTTTATTTGTAGGTCACTTTAGCAATCATATATCAAAAGCTTTTTATGATTTTTTTTTTCAATTCACCCAGGTAAGAAAAAAAAACTTTTTTAACCTTTCCTCGTGAAAAAAAAGAAGACAAAGGCTACTTGTTAAAGCCACGATATCTTTCAGCCTCCTTATCTTAACGTTTTTTAAACAAAGGCTGATTACATATTTTTATATGACAGACTTACCGGTCTGATAGATGTCCACTAATAAAAGATCCAATAAGTGCCCCCACAAAGAAGAAAGAGGTGGAGAAAGGGACTTTCCATGCATTGTCGCACACAAGATCCCACTTCAGTTAAAAGGAGAGAATATGGTTATTCGGGTTACGTTCAGACAAAAATAATAGAATAAAGTGAGTTTATTTCGAATACATGAAGCAATTTTTACATGTTTTAGCTCTCGAAGTCTTTTAATGTCACAGCCATACGAAACAATTCGTGTACTACAGGCTGACTGTCAGTGATCATTTAGGCAGTACTGAACCTCAGAAACGATGGTGGTGGTGTATTTGTCAGTGCTGAAAACCCAGCCGTCCAAACACTGTTCTGTGTCATTGAAGCCGGCTGCTTTTTCTGTCCAGTTTTCATTGAGCTTGTATCGAGAGCAGCTGCCCGGTCCCATCCAGCTGCCCCGGTCATGGAAACCATTCTCCTGTTCCCACTCTGTGCCGTTGCGCGAGGAGCTGTTTGGGCTTCTGCAATAATGTTCGGGTGTATCCGAAACAAAAACCACAATTACACCCATGTATCCTGCGGGCATTGTACTTACACTGAGCAGAACCATAACGAGAATTTGAAAGAGCCCGTAGTCGCCCAGAAAAGACGTGATTTCGTCAAAGTCTCTGATATTTCCATTTGACATGCTCGCAAAAAACCTGGAGGAGCGCAAGCGAACTGTTTCTAGAGAGTTGCTTTAAGATACCTTATGCAACATGCCAAACCAGACACGCCGTGCATAGACGTGTTAGAAATTAAAAAGAAAGAAAGAAAGAAAAAGAAAAAAGAAAAGCAGACACCTGCAGA
The DNA here is from genome assembly GCF_057382095.1 of Aulonocara sp. 'chitande type north' Nkhata Bay. Lineage (NCBI taxonomy): Eukaryota > Metazoa > Chordata > Actinopteri > Cichliformes > Cichlidae > Aulonocara > Aulonocara sp. 'chitande type north' Nkhata Bay. Next base: position 23,206,852 of record NC_141361.1, on the reverse strand, counting down.
CTGTAACTGTACTCTTCAGTCATTGAATTGCTTTTGAACCTTTCATCCCACAAAGCACACTTTTCCTTCCTGGTAAAACTGCAAGGGCAGCTTTTAACGCTTGCACAAGCGTATTTGGCTTATGTAAGGATACCATCTGCCACTAGACTACTTCTTTCCCTTACACATACTGATAACTCCCTGCTCGCTGAATGCTCGATGATCAATCGGGATTTCGGACAGCTGTCTTATAAACGAATCTGTTAGTTGTCAATGTTAATACCAAGCCTAGTTAGTCATAACAAGCGTTCACATCAACGTCGGAATAAAATGTATGATTGCCAGGAACTTCTCTTCCCACATGCTGCCGCAGGGTTAGAAACCATAAACACTGACTGTGAACGCAGAGAAACACTCTGTTCTCAGTTTTCCTGCTCCGTGCATCAAACACCAGGGGCCTGTTCTTCGTACCTCGCTAAGTAAGTTAGCTGGATTAGATTGTTGACGATTTCGCGTGATCTTGGATCGTTCGGTTCCCCGAAGCTCATCCGGGACTTGCTGTCATAGCAACAGAGCCGTAAGCGTAAACCTGCTCGGGAGCAGGTTTACTTTATGTAAACAGGATTAGATCGCGGCCACGCAGGTATGTCCGCTTCATTTATACGAAAGCAACAGCGATAAATAAATAACATCAATGTAACTGAAGATAATGCAGCACTTGATCCTTTTATTGATGTCACACAGATACATACAGGTCATTTCCTAAAAAAGGGAAATGTACTATTAACATTCTATTACATGTATGTGATTATTACAGATGTAATTCATATTTCAGAGTAGTAATTGTAAATTACTTCGTGTAATCAAGATGAGAGACCACGGCTATAAAAGCCAAGGTGGATTTGGGAAGCCTGTCGCAGCCGTGTCCTGTCCGTTTACGCGAGCAACCCATTGCGGAAGGTGCAAGATTGATAAGGAGAGTCCTCAGAATTCAGCATATATTGCGGGACAGACAGGATCCTTTAGCTCAGCGCGACAGTGTGCTCATTGAGAGATATCGATTTTCCCGTGAGGATATTATTTACTTAACCAACTTGTTGACGAGGGGGTGCAGGACCACCACCTGTCTTTTTTGCTCTGCCCTTTTCTTGGTTGCTGTTATAAACAAACAAACAGATTATTTCAGGGTCTCTTTCCAAGAGACGAAAAGCAATATAAGTGATAAATATTACCATTCTATAGAATATTCTTATATTTCACTTTTACTTGTTCCCATGTTCTAGTGGGTCCTGTTGTGGCTCTAATGTGAAAGAGGATATAATATAACAATATAATATAATGTAATATAATATTGGATAATATAGTGTGATATGATAAATCTACCCTACCGCCTACTGGTGTTGGCCAGAGGGGCCGATGGCGCGATATGGCAGCCTCGCTTCTGTCAGTCTGCCCCAGGGCAGCTGTGGCTACAACCGTAGCTGCCTCCACCAGTGTGTGAATGTGAGAGTGAATGAATAGTGGCATTGTAAAGCGCTTTGGGTGCCTTGAAAAGCGCTATATAAATCCAATATATTATTATTATTATTATTAAATTACTTACGAGTTTAATTTGTCAGCAACTTTCTGCCAGCCCTCTCTCCTTGCTTTTGCAGCCTTTGCAGTGTTCCCTTGCGTTCTGATTAAACTCTGAAACTCCTGAAATCCCTCACTCAGGAGTTCTTGCTCTGCTGCCGAAAAATACCGAGCCGAGCGCGCTCCTTCGACATTTTCGCCGACCAATCAGAGGGTTGCCGATCAATGTTTCTACTATCGATGCGTAGCCCCTTTTACGACACCCAGTGATGTCACATTACTGCGTCCAGCTGTACTAATCGTCAACGGAAGGTGTGTTCGGAGAACCGGATTAGCGAGCTCACGGTTAGCGCGATGGTTTGATCTTGGATGTGTCATTTGATCTTGGATGTAGTGAGCGACGTACGAAGAACGGGCCCCAGCTCCAGACTAAGCACGTTTTTTTTGTTTGTTTATTTTTGTTTGTCACTGCCTTTTATTTAATTACATAATTACTAATTTTTATAAACAGCGCCATAACTTTTATTAAAAAAAAAATAATCAAATTATTTTATGTTAATTTAACTTTTTTTAAATGTACATTTTATGTTATTGTTGTTGCTCATATGACTATCTGTGGATCAAGCCAGATAACACACACAAGTTAGTTAAACTGCAGGAATGTCTTAAAGACATAAAGACCTAAAAATCTTAGAAATGCGGTTTCTAGACAGATGTCCATTCTGGATGGCATTAATCTGGCCTCCAGAAACACTGATAGGAATCTTGGAGTTATTTTTGACCAGGATATGTCCTTTAATGCACATATTGAACAAATAGGACTACCATTTGCGCAATATCTGTAAAATTAGAAAAATCCTATCTCAGAGTGACGCTAAAAAACTAGTTCATGCATTTAATACCTCTAGGCTGGACTGTAATTCGTTATTATCAAGATGTCCTGAAAACTCCCTGAAAATTGAATTCATCTAAAATGCTGCAGCGAGAATATTGACAGATACTAGAAAAAGAGAGCTTATTTCTTGTATATTAACTTCTCTTTATTGGCCCCTTCTGTGGAACCAGCTTTGGATTCAGGAGACAGACATTATCTCTACTTTCAAGATTAGGTTTAAAACTTTCTTTTTTTCTAAAGCATATAGTTAGGGCTGGATCAGGTGACCCTGAATCCTCCCTTAGTTATGCTGCAATAGGAGTAGGCTGCTTAATTATTTGTTATTATTAATCTCTGGCTCTCTTCCACAGAGGCTCCTTTATCCTACTCACCCCCATCCGGTGGTAGCAGATGGCCGCCCCTCCCTGAGCCTGGTTCTGCTGGAATCAGAATCAGAATGTCATTATTGTCGTTGTCACAGGTACAATGAAATTACAAGTGGCACGTTTCTTTCTGCTAAAACTGACTTTTTCGTTCCCACTGTCGCCTAAGGGCTTGGTCATCGCGTTTTTCTCTGTTTTCTTTGTATTATTGTTGGGTGTGTAGCTTACAGTGTATAGCACCTTGAGGCAACTTTTGTTGTGATTTGGTTCTATATAAATAAAACAGAACTTAATTGAACTGAATATGCATTACCTATGTAGCTGTACACACAGTAATGTATATTCCTACACACACATGGAAAGAAAGAGCAACGTGATGTGCTGTCCTTCTTGACTGTACCTGAATAACCTGAGTGAAGGTTCAAGTAGGGAGATGAGGGATCGGCTGCAGCAGGCCTGTAACTGCTAATAGCATTGCCCAATTTCTCTTTGAAAGTTTTGTAGCTCTTGTGCTCTCAGGGCAAATTCTCATACCAACCTCTCTCTTTTCAATGCCTCTGCGCTACTGGAAACATGCCTGTTAGCAGTAAACAGCAGTTACTTTGACAGCGCTACAGTGTACAATTAGGGACAGGACATTTGAATATCCTTTGTTCACTTTAATTTACTTTCACTTTAGTCCACATGTTACACCTCTACAGAGTTACACAGCCTACAAATAGGCTTACTCAACTGAGTATTGCTGAGCAGGAAAGGTCAATAGAAAAACTTTACCCCTCAGTTTTTCTATTTCATGCTGTTTGTACCATGAGGTGAGGTTGAACCCAGACAAAAACGTGGACTATTGAGTAATGATAAGTTTACCATTTGCTCATTTAATATTACACTGGAACCAGACAAGTACATCTCTATGTTGGCAACCAACTTAAAAGTCCATAAGTGAATTAATGGACTAACACAATTGTACTTGATATACTAGCAGCTAAGTTTAATAGAAGCAGCAATACCACAGGAGCTGTGCGCACAACCACCACAAGATGGTGCAACCCAGCATGGATTCCGGTACAAAAGGTACACCGGCTCTTAAAACAGGTGATTAACAGAAGCAACAGAATGAAATAAACATCCAGAACAGGCTTTATATGAAACACAGAAGTCCAAAAATGCACTTAAAATATATATTGTTGACTTATAGTAATTTAATTACATATAACATTTTCTATGTGATTTTGTTACAGAAGAACAATGTATTTGAATTTAATGGATTTTAGTATAATGAAAATGATGCGATTGGTACACCATGAATATTTCCTTGAATTGTATTAATTTATATATTTCCTTCCCTATTGATTTCTATATAGTCCAGTTACATTTTATTCAAAATTTTTACTTCATGAGGAAAGAATCTTTTTTTGCGTATGTAAATGCTGTGTCCAATACAAAATACCAGTTATGTAAACTGGAATAATTTATTTAAAATATGAAGGATTTAAGCATTGAAAAAACTGACCTCACTTATTACTTAGGGTTTAGTAACAAGGGGCAATTCACTTGTTCTAAAGCTAAAGTTCAGGCTCCTTGTAAAGGGTCGCAACGTTAATCTTACCAGACTTTGGATGACTTAGATGACTTATTGGGGAAGAAAGAAGTTCTTGTGTACACATTTGATTAATTTGTCTATTTACTCCCCTTGAGTTTCAAACACACATTTGAATGAGGGAAATGAGTGAAGCGGTTAAACCGCTGACAAATCAAAGACATGAGAGCCGTGACATCAGAAAAGAACCCAGGTTAACAAATTTCCATAGGTACCAGAGCAGAGGTATAAAATGTATTTTATGTACACAACAATAAAACGGAAAACCCCTCAAATTTAAGTTAGTAACAAATCAGGTACCATCACATCCCCATCTTCCAATCCACATGCTGGCCACACCTTACCATTCTTTAGGCAGTGCTGTTGCCATGACAGTGCCTCTCTGGCCAGTCTATGGCGATGCCCTCTGACCCCTGGAGTGTTGACCTTTGGCCTGAGGGTCATCAAATAGGGTCAGGGGGTCAGCTCTTGCTAGAGGACAGTGAAAGCTCTTCACTGATTGGCTATGATTTGCCCTTTCCTTACCTTCATCTGGGTAACTGGCATATTGACCAAGTGGTCCTCTGCTTATTGTTAGCAGCTTTATCCAGTTTGCACAGAGTAGTGTGCAAGTGTGACACATATTTATGTGCCTGGCTTTTATTTTATACTTTGTGTATGTAAGCCTGAAAAAGTCATTGTTTTACCTCTCGCCTCCACCCATCACGCTTTCTTGAAGACCGAGTATGAGAAACACCTGATTAACTGCTGCACTTCTGCAGCCACCACTTACAGACTTAAGCTGCTGGGTAGCAACAGGGAAAGCCCTCATTTAGTAAGGAGCAGTTCAGCTTGGTCTCGTCTCTCTTTTCCTCTCCCTCCTGATGATCTATACCTTCTAAGCCCATCACTTGTCAATATCTTCACATTAATTTGAGAGAGACACTGTGTGGGGGCAGGGCAGTCTTAGAGGGCAGCGTACACGTTTGTGTGTGTGTGTGTGTGTGTGTGTGTGTGTGGGGGGGGGGGGGGTACACAGAGGAGACAAGGACACAGGAAGGAGAGAGCGAGAGAAAGAGAGGCAGGGGAAGTAAAACGGGAAAAAATAGGGCAAATGAAAGCTGGAAAAAGGATGAGAGAGAGAAGAGTGTGCATGAGAAAGAGGGAACTGGGCAAAGAGGCTATGTATTCCTCATCACTCTTACACGTGGCTTCCCTCAAATATCAACAGCCCCCTCCGTTTGTCCAAATGAGCCCTGCAGTCAGCAGGGTCCGTAATGATAATGGCTGTTTGAGAACTGAGGCCTAGCGCGAGGAGAATCCATCATTGTCTGTCTGCCATCAGAACTCCAAGCCTCTGCAAAGAGAAAGTGTTTTACAACTGAGAGCCATGATGAGAAAAGAGCTGTTGTTTTTTTCTTTCCGTGCACACACGTCATGCACACACACCAAATCCTGACAACAATCTCAGACCCTTTAACCCATCATGAAAGACTTCCGGTGGATAATAAAAAATAATGGCTTATTCAATAACCATTCCGCTGCCGTCCTTTATACTCTGATTTTTCCAAGTACTCAGAGACTCTTCACCTCTGACCCCATCCTGTAGGGCTGGACCACACCAGGGAGCAACAAACCTTGTAACACCGTGACCCCTTTCTTGGTGACACACATACATGATACATGACACATACACGGTGGCTGTAGCTCAGGAGGTAGTTGGTGGTTCGATCCCTGGCTGCTCCAGTCTGCATGCCAAAGTATCCTTGGGCAAGATACTGAACCCCAAGTGATGTGAATGTTAGATCTAATTGAGGGAAGGGAATAAATCATGTTTTGCCTAAAAAGAGTAGAAAATAAGATATAGAAGAACCAGTCCATTTACTTGAGCGTAAAAAACAGGGATGCAGTATCATCCTTCACTGTCAAATGGGTTCATTAGCCCGGTCCTAATAGTTTTTGAAAAATAAATTTCTCTCTGTGTTCATTTTTTAAGACTAATTAACGCTGTTCTTGGCTCAAAGGGGACGCCCAAGAGACCGTTTCTCAGCACCTCTCATTATTTTAACAAGACCTCATTTCATTTATCTCCCCAAAGCTACAAACAAGACACACACCGATAAAACACACATTCATTTTTACATAATTTTGCAACTCAAAACTCACTGCTCACTTTAAAGAAAAATCTGAGCGCAAACAGCCCACTCTGTTTCTGCACTGCTTTCGGTCGCATTCAAATTTGTCACCCATTTCTAACAGACTTATTGCAGAACATTTGAAAAGGTTTTAGGGTGGGTATCGAGTGCTCCGTGCTCCAGTGAATATTTCAGCCTTGAGGAATTCTTTGAAGTAATGGTCTGCTAAGTAACTTTTCTGCACTGAGCTCAATAGTTCCTCCACACTACTTACAGAAATGATTTTTCCTTTCCACGCAGGCTTTGTTGAAAAACGGTCTGTAGCACGCTTATTTGAAACCGAGAAATATTTGCAACATTGGGGCAAAGCAGGTGCACGTGTGTGTGTGTGTGTATGTATGTGTGTGTGTATGTGCAGCAGGGGGGGATTTTCACATTTTCCAGCTCTCCTGCAGTCTAATGGGTTATTTGTCATCAGCGGAGTAAAGGATTTTTAAAAGTCAAGCCAGGGCTGACTCCCTCCCTATCCTTTCTCTCACCCTCCCTCTCTTTCCCACTACCCCCCTGACACTTGCAATGGGCGATCGATAGGTTATTGATCAACTCTCTCTATCGCCAACCCACCAGACTAATCACCTTAACACCAGCCCAACTCCCCCCCCAACCCCCCAACTTCTCTTCGCCGTCTTTCCTGTTGCTCTGTGTTTGTGTTGCCCTGTGTCACACTCACTCTCACATTAAACTGTGCTTTTTCAACGTTTGGAGCTCGACATCGGCTTGATGAGTATGTTCCCATCAGAAGTACGCACACAGAACCTTGAATTTAGCCCAATAATAGAGCTACATCCTCGCATCTCCTTCTCTAGTTGCCAGTAATTGCCAGATATATTCCACCGGGCAGACGAAACAAGAAAATTTACCATCGAGGTAAACGCTCTTCATCTATCTTTCATTTCTTTCACTCTGCTCTCCGCTCACCGCTTCCATCGCTCTCTCTCTTTCTCCCTGTCTGTCTTTGTTCGAGGGGAAAATCGATGGAGTGTATGAAACCAGCATATTTCTTCGCCTCCTGCTGGAGGAGACCTGAGGGAAGCAGGCATGAAGGTGGCTCACAAAAGAGGTTTACATCCTCACTTTCCTGTTGTTTTGGTTATAGCCCAAATTTATAAAACAGGAAGTTCTTGGGTTAATCCTTTTGGTGCCTTTGGCAAAAAAATCGTGTGCATTTTCCATGTCATCTTCCCAGGCACAGACCGCACTCACTAGGTTCTGGCTGCAGAGATTGCAGAACCTTTAAAGTAGTTTCCTTTCTAAGCATCAAGTCCCTTATTTGTTTCACCATGTATTAAAATCAGCACACCTAATCCGTAGAAAGCTCCACAAACACACAATTAAAAAAACACAAACACCTGATTTCCATGTCATGTGTTGCGTCTTGTTCTGTTTCATTGGTTTCAGGACAAACAAAGTCTGCCGAGGTCAGGAATGTTTTATTTATTTCTCTTCTTGGTGGAGCTCTTTGATTTGGGAGAAACAAATGAAGTCCAATCCGCCCCTTTTGGGCGCCACAAGGTTTTTCCAGTGGCACGTTTGCCTAACAAGCTGTTGCTTCACTTCTGTGTGGTGAAGATAAGACTTTTCCCCAAAAGCCTCTAATGGCAGATGAAAAACTGATCAAATCCCTGGAGGAGAGCTGAGGTGACCTTTGACCTCTGGATATAAAGCGGTTGAAGATGTCGCTCTCATTATATTCGTGGATTAAAAATGACAAGTGTGGTCTCTCCTAGCATTTGTGATCCATTAGGAAGATTACATTATTTACAATAAAGAGACATTTCAAATACTTTTGCATCACTTCTGAGCTGTGAAAACACACATTTGTTCTCAGTGTTTTTCTTAAAGGCTGCAACAAACTGCAGCAGCAGGCGTTCTCACACACACACACACACACACACACACACACACACACACACACACACACACACACACACACACACACACACACACACACACACAGCCCTCACAGGAGAATTGATTGACTATTCTATCTCAATCTCAATACATCTCTCCTTCTGTTACTTAGCAACCGGTGCCTGTGAGGATATGGATGCTAGAGAAGTTGTACTCCTGTGCATTTTCACTTGATAAAAAAATGTGATTGATGAAAATGTCGCCATTACTGTGTTGGGAAATTCTGAAAAAAAAAGAGAGTTAGAAATAAAAGAGAAAGTGGGGTCTCAGGATCTCAAGCAGGGAGTTTATCCTTGATTTAAAATATAGAGTTAAAATATGTATTCTGTATTTCAGTATTAAAATTAATTTTCTTTAACCATTAAGATCCTTCACAGTCCTTAACAGCACCAAAACATGCAAAAGCAAACATGCACTTTAAGTCTTATGTTTGTTTGTTTTTTTAATTGTTTTACAAACACTACAGAAGTATGAGGATCTTATATTTAAATGATTCCATTTTTTTCTCTGTCGTATTGCATTTAAAAAAAGGCCAACATATTTCTATAGTGAGGCTACAGAGTTTCAGTCTTTAGGCTTTATTGTTCCCTCACCCAAAGACGAATTAAATTAATTTATCTATAGACAGAAGCAGGCTTTAGAAAATATGCAGACTACAGCAATATAACTGTTACAGGCAAAACCCAGACGCCGCTTAATGAATCTATAAAGTGTTTCATATCAGGTTTAAACCAGAACACTGGAGATTACATTTATTTTCCTCACTCCAAACAAGGTTTTCAACATCATGCTAATTTCACAATGTCTCACATGTTGTAAGAAAAACTGAGAGAGGTTTCTTCTGATAGCAAAGAAAGTTAAAAAAATTTATCAAAGCATTTCTCATTATGTGAATTTTAAAAAGATATACTGTGACACTGACTGACTCAATATTTGAAAATTAAAACGCATTTACTTAAAAAGTAACAAAGAATTAAATGATAAATTTAAATGTTTATATATATCATTTAATCCTTCGTTATATACACTCTTTCATGCACTCTTTTACTTTATTGCTCCCCAACTGTGAGTGTGAAATGTCTGTGCTGGATTTATCCAACAGGATGCTGCACGTTCACCAGTTCCTGACAACACACCAGCTAAAAAACGCTGAAAACCTCGTTTCAAATTTGTATATTTTTTTGTAAACTTTCGTGTTTCTGCCTCACGTGGACGGCTTAGATTTTTGGCTGTGGATTGCATATCTCACAGAAACAAAATTACAATCAATAAGTATAGATTTGCACAGAATGCAGTTAATTTAACATGTTTTGATAACCATACAGCAAAGTTTCTGAAGCCATTATTGTGTTTGCCAATAAATAGGCTGCGGGGTAACCAATGATGCGCCTGAGGACATTTTTGGTTTTGCTAGTCAGTCTTTCTTTGATAAATATCTGCACTGTGTATTATTATAACCATGTATTTTTTTTCTGCTGATGAACTGTAGAAAGCAGATTCTTTTCATCCAGAAGCTACATATGAAACATTTAATTTGGTTCTAATCATTTCCTGTGTTGTGCTACATTTATTACTGCTCTGTTATAATGGGTTCCCTGTATATGTAACAGGAACCGCGACTTTTCTCAGATCCACACTGCGTTTATCAAAACTGCACTGAATACAATATACCTGGCTGAAAAATCCAGGAATATACAGCTACAACATCCTACACACACACACACACACACACACACACACACACACACACACACACACACACACACACACACACACACACACACACACACACTGACAATCATCCAACACTGGCAATCACACACGCGCGCGTAAAAGTGGTGTAATGTGTTGCGATCGTTTAGCTCCGGCTTGGTACCACATACCGACAACGAATGAAACAATAAAAACGGAATAAAAACTCTTGCTTGTGGACCTCGTCAATGCAAGAATCCAAATTAAAGGCCAAGGCGGATATTATTATTAACCGCGCTGAGTTTATGTTTTATTTTTTATTTATTTTTTGCTGTTGTCTTGAACAGAAAACAAACAGCTGACATTTATTTTTCAGCATTTTTCTGTTGTCAAACATTCACACGCTACAGGTCACCGCTGAAACGATCTCAAACAAATGCCTCAGTGTTTAGGAAACAGCACCGATGGAGGCTGAAATGATCGATGATCGATATATAGAGCGATGAGATCAATATCATCTTGGGGGGGGGGGCCTTAACCACGGAGCTTTATGGAATCCAGAAAGACTCGTTGGAATGGAAGATTTAATTTTAATTTAAAAAAAGTCCTTCTATATTATAGTTATATCTAAAAAAGTATTATTTGCCAATAGCAATCAGTATTATTGATTGATAAAAATACATCTGCAAATATAAATAAAAACAAAACAAAAAAACAAAACAAAACAAAACAAAACAAAAAAACAGCTTAGCCACAGAGGGCAAAGCACACCTCTGCTAATAAAACAAGTGTGTGTGTGTGTGTGTGTGTGTGTGTGTGTGTGTCCGCTTTTCTTATCACATATAAGTATTTTACTTTCGAACAGTTCCAAGGTGTGAAATATTTACAATATAGCCCACAATTCCTATTTTTAGGCCTGTAAATAAAGCTCCACGTTGAATAAAAAATAATCGAAAAACAAGCAAAGTTCAGCATGCAGTCACAAAAAATATAAATTTTCATCATAAATGTCTTCAGAAATGGTTATAAGGTAAAATAATAATAATAATAATAATATTTATTTATTTTTAAAATTCTGTATCTTGCCTAATTTGGTACTTTGGCTGACTTCATTCACACTGCCTTTAAAAAAAAATCTATTTTATGTTCTGTAATAAATTAACCGCAGTACAGATGGATGAGGCCTAAAACTGCTGATGTCTTTCTCACGTCTTTCTTTCGTGGGTTTGTGGTTTCTTCACTTCTCTCTGTCTAAAATAAAACAAAACAAATACATAAAATATTATAATACAAACACGTTGGCCTCGAAAAACTATAAATGAATAAATAAATAAATAAACACAAATCTGGCACAAGATTAAAACTGAGATGTCTAAGGAAACCGTTTACAAGTCACACACACACACACACACACACACACACACACACACACACACACACACACACACACACACACACACACACACACACACACACACACACACAGACAGACGGGCAGCATCTGCATATCGGTCGGAGCTGAATGAAGCGGATGGTATAAACATCAGTCACCGGCACCGAGAAACTGTCCGAGTGTCCAATTAGGGACAAATAATAATAAATATATGTCTGCAAAGATGAGTGTACAATTCTTCTTCTCCTTCTCCTTCTTGTTCTTGTTCTTGTTCTTATTCTTATTATTATGTTCAATAAAGACATTACAGCTTCACTTTCAATTGCTTCAAATCACTAATTTCATATAAAATTAAGACGCGATCAAAAGTCAAGAAGCTGTGCTCTGATCGTTTCTGTAAATTTATTTACCTGTTAAAATGTTCCCGTCATTTACCTAAACTGTCATTTATTTATTTATTTAATTTTTAATTTGTAAAATCTTGACGAACGATTTGGGAATAAAAATAATCTCGTCATTTTGCGCATCCGTCACTGAGGTGAAAATCCCAATTTGCTGAACTTTGGTGAACAAACGAGCAAGCTCTTCTCTTATTGGTCTGCAACGTTGCGATCCTAACTTTGTGACCTCCTTCACTCGCCCCCTCCACCACCCTAACCGGCCTGTGCCACGTCATTAATCTCTGTCAATCAATACTTCGATCAGGTTTATCACTAAGCGCATAAATGCAAAACCATACAGTCCGTGGGAAAACAAAGTTTATCTGTTAGGAACTCCCGCGTCCATAAACAGATACCAACTGTATTTTACACAAATTTCGTGTCACTGGACCTCACCTGTCCTGACTGTCTGCCACGCGCACACAGGTGAAGGCGCACATGCACGCGCTATCAAATGACAAAGGTTGTTCTGCTCTATGGGGGATTTTTAAATCTTCTGCAAACTATAATCATGCAGACTCAGATAAAACTCGGATATTTTGTTTTTTTGTTTTCAAATTTTTTTGTATTTAGACTCGTTGTGTTTTAAACTCGGACAGGTAGACCGCGAGGAGGACTCTGCTCGTGTCCGCCCAATATTTGAAATACACAGATGCGCGCTCCCAGCTCTCTGGTACGAGGCTCAGCCTGCTCTTAGTGGAAGCGCTGTTGGACCAGAGATGAGATACAGCCCTGGAGAGCTCCTAGCCACATGAACGCCACGACGCCGCTGAGGCGCTCGGTCCCGTGTCTGCTTCAGACAGAACAGAACTCGTCCTCGCCTCACCGGACTGGTCGGATAATTGTTATCAATGGATTGGCATTCTAACGGGTTGGTATTTTTATTGCTCCGGTAGGGCTAGAGGGTAAGAAAGCGTGCGTGTGTTTGAGTGAGAGTGAGAGAGCGGTGAGAGGGAGAGACAGGGGGAGACGGTGGGAGGGTGGGACAAGGGAACATATATGCTTTCAGCCATGGAGCTCACCATGGAGAACCTTCACAGCGTCTCGTCACACTCCCAGGCGGGAGACCTCATGAACTCTCCGCATGCTCGGCCATCGCCGTCCCCCAGCTCTACTCCCCGGAATCTGGTCTCGCACGCGCGGTCGGCCATGGTCTCCGGCATGCCCTCGCTTCTGGAGGGGTCTGGGGGAGACTACCGGACAGACCCGTCCGCGTTGTCCGGACACCTGCACCCGTCCATCAGCATGTGCGAAACCGGGATGAGCCTTAGCAACACATACACAACTCTAACCCCCCTGCAGCATCTACCTCCGATATCCACAGTGGCGGACAAGTTTCACCACCCGCATTCACACCACCATGCTGCCGCCCACCAACGACTCTCGGCCGGGAACGTGAGTGGGAGCTTCACACTGATGCGGGACGACCACCGTGGTCTTACCTCCATGGGCAATCTGTACAGTCACTACTCTAAAGAAATGTCCGTGTCCGGTATGGGCCACGGCTCGCTGTCCCCGCTTTCCAGCGGGCTGGGCTCTCTGCACAACTCCCAGCAGCCGCTCTCAGCCTACGGGCCCAGCGCGCACCTCCCCGCCGACCCCAAGATGCTTTCTCCGGTGTCAGGCTTCGAGACCCACGCATCCATGCTGTCCCGAAGTGACCAAGAGCATCTGGCCAGGAGTTTAGGGGGACATGGCCACGGCATGATCTCCAACATCAGCGGCATGCATCATCACCCGCACGGTCACCTTCACTCGCAAGCAAACGGTGCAGTAATGCTGGGGGACCGGGAGAGACACGGCCATGGACCCAGCCAAGGAGTATCAGGGTCAGGCATTCAGGCCGAGGAGATCAACACTAAGGAGGTGGCACAGAGAATAACAGCAGAGTTGAAGCGCTACTCCATCCCGCAGGCCATATTCGCCCAGAGGATCTTAAGCCGGTCGCAGGGCACCCTCTCAGACCTGCTACGGAACCCCAAACCTTGGAGTAAGCTCAAGTCAGGACGGGAGACCTTCAGAAGGATGTGGAAGTGGCTGCAGGAGCCCGAGTTTCAGCGGATGTCTGCTCTCAGGCTAGCAGGTAATATACAATCCCTTCAGCATTATTGCTTCACATAAAAAGCGTTCAGTCTTCCACCGTCGCCTCTCAAATAAAATAGAAGGATTCAGCACCACGGACAGTTCAGCCAGCAAAGGTGCGCAGAGGCACAGCAGCTTCATCAACGTAATTAGCCATACCCGCAATTCCTTCAACCGGAAGCGAATATGATTTGTGTAAAGACAGCGAACAAATCTATTTGTGTTTCCCTCGGATCTCTAGGAATAGTTACAGTGGGATGCAAAAGTTTGGGCAACCTTGTTAATCGCCGTTATTTTCCTGTATAAATCGTTGGTTGTTACAATAAAAAATGTCAGTTAAAAATATCATATAGGAGACACACACAGTGTTATTTGAGAAGTGAAATGAAGTTTATTGGATTTACAGAAAGTGTGCAATAATTGTTTAAATAAAATCAGGCAAGTGCATAAATTTCGGCACCACAAAAAAAGAAATGAAATCAATATTTAGTAGATCCGCCTTTTGCAGAAATTACAGCCTCTAAACGCTTCCTGTAGGTTCCAATGAGAGTCTGGATTGTGGTTGAAGGTATTTTGGACCATTCCTCTTTACAAAACATCTCTAGTTCATTCAGGTTTGATGGCTTCCGAGCATGGACAGCTCTCTTTAACTCACACCACAGATTTCAATAATATTCAGGTCTGGGGACTGAGATGGTCATTCCAGAACGTTGTACTTGTTCCTCTGCATGAATGCCTTAGTGGATTTTGAGCAGTGTTTCGGGCCGTTGTCTTGTTGAAAGATCCAGCACGGCGCAGCTTCAGCTTTGTCACTGATTCCTGGACATTGAGTGGAATCCATGTGTCCCTCAACTTTGACAAGATTCCCAGTCCCTGCACTGGCCACACAGCCCCACAGCATGATGGAACCACCATATTTTACTGTAGGTAGCAGGTGTTTTTCTTGGAATGCTGTGTTCTTTTTCCTCCATGCATAACGCCCCTTGTTATGCCCAAATAACTCAATTTTAGTTTCATCAGTCCACAGCACCTTATTCCAGAATGAAGCTGGCTTGTCCAAATGTGTTTTAGCAAACCTCAAGCAGCTCTGTTTGTGCTGTGGGCGGAGAAAAGGCTTCCTCTGCATCACTCTCGCATACAGCATCTCCTTGTGTAAAGTGCACCGAATGGTTGAACAGTGACTCCATCTGCTGCAAGATGATGTTGTAGGTCTTTGGTGCTGGTCTGTGGGTTGACTCTGACTCTTCTCACCATTCGTCGCTTCTGTCTGTCTGAGATTTTTGTTCGTCTGCCACTTCGAGCCTTAACTTGAACTGAGCCTGTGGTCTTCCATTTTCTCAATATGTTCCTAACTGTGGAAACAGACAGCTTAAATCTCTGAGACAGCTTTCTGTATCCTTCCCCTAAACAATGATGGTGAACAATCTTTGACTTCAGGTCATTTGAGAGTTGTTTTGAGACCCCCATGTTGCTACTCTTCAGAGAAATTTAAAAGAGGAGGGAAACTTACAATTGACCCCCTTAAATACTCTTTCTCATTATTGGATTCACCTGTGTATGTAGGTCAGGGGTCACTGAGCTTACCGAGCCAATTTGAGTTCCAATAATTAGTTCTAAAGGTTTTGGAATCAATAAAATGACAACAGTGCCCAAATTTATGCACCTGCCTGATTTTGTTTAAACAATTATTGCACACTTTCTGTAAATCCAATAAACTTCATTTCACTTCTCAAATATCACTGTGTGTGTCTCCTATATGATATTTTTAACTGACATTTTTTATTGTAACAACCAACGATTTATACAGGAAAATAATGACTATTAACAAGGTTACCCAAACCTTTGCATCCCACTATATCGCCTGATAGCGACTACTTGGAGCACATTTGCGTCCACCACACTTGCTGTTGTAAACTAAATTTGCAGGCCTGTAGTTTTTGATCTACACACAGCAAATCGCAATTGATTCACAATAAAACCTCGAAATAGTTGTCCTCCCAAGACGCCTGTTTTACGAGCTTGTGTTTGTGCGTGCGCACGCGCGCGCGCTTCGGTGGGGCCAACCAGTTGCGCGCGAGAATAGCGGGGTGACCCCAGGCTGCCTGATCAATACGCCAGTTCCCACTCTCCCTTTTAAATGTGGCACACCGATCGATGCCCGTATCGGAGCTGAAAGACGCAATGACCGCAAGATCTCTCCCGCTTTTCATTTAGTGCCATGTAGCACGAGCTTTACATTTAGAACAGGGGCAGGTATGATACAGGGTTCGCTTTTAAAAAAAAATTAACTCAGGACAGCAAAATGAAACTGTGATTTTCAGTGTTTTAAAACTTCAAACTTTGAATCACTAACACTCCAACCCGGTGTCCATTCAGAAAATTAAACATGTAGACCTAAATATTTATTTTAAAAAATGAAATATGTGAAAAATACTACTGCAGCCCACAGATGTGATCACCAGATCTATTTCAAAGCAACCTTGAGCTGCACAAACTGTTCTGATGAAATATTGATTGTAAACTGGGGCGGGGATTGATAACGTGGACAAGTACAAACAAGAAAATGTAGAGAATATAGAGTTTGTGAAGCTGAAAGCCACAAAAACTAACAAAACAAATAGGAAATGTTTCCCTTTCCCCCCTTTAAAATGACATATTTGTTATGAGATGGTGCTACTGAAAGGAATAGCTGTCCAAACCAATAAGATTTCACTGTATCAGTGAAATGCCAAGATAATGCAATCCAATAAGGAAAAATGGGCACAATAGATAGATAGATAGATAGATAGATAGATAGATAGATAGATAGATAGATAGATAGATAGATAGATAGATAGATAGATGAGGATTAGAAGCTGAGGCTTTGAGTGTCATTAATAGTGTTGCTCTGTCCTTTCAGTGTTTGCCTGGCTTTGCACATAGGAGATCAATAAGGCCGTTTCCCCTTCCCAACCCCCTTCTCTCCCACTCCCTGGTGCTCTCCTTCTGTGTTTCTCTCTCTCCTCTCTTCTTCTCTGCAGCACATGACAATAATATCACTAATCTTTCAGTGGTTAACCTGGCAACAGGCAGACGGGCAGGTTGTTTGGCTCGAGGAGCTCGGCGCCACAGAACAAAACAAAACAAAAAACAAAACGCTCAGTGGAGGAAAGGATAAATGAGAGCTAGTCAAACAATGCACTGAGCCATTTTCTATCATCTTACCTCTTACCAGAGCCATCTCTTAATGCCCATCAAACTTACTCGTGCCATGAGAGATTAATGTCGGTATTCTGTTTCTCATATTTTCTGAGGAATCCAAATGGGAAAAACTGGAATGGACAAAACTTCAGTCAACTTGGTTTAAGTGCAGAAGCAAGAAAAGCAAAACTGACATGTGGAAAAAAGGGCTGCAGGAGCTGGGAGATGCCATTGATTGAGTAAGGGCAGGCAGGTTTGGGCTTTGTGTGAACAGCCAGATAGAGGCAGGGTAGTGAAAGGATCAATACCGACCTTAATAATTGATAAGTTTAAGAGAGACGGAGGCGAGATGGGGAAGAAAGAGAGAGGCAGACAGCGGTTGTGTTAGCACTTGTAACAGCATCTTCTAGGTAAGCAAAGTCAAATCTGTGGTTAACAGCTGAGGACCACACAGCAGTCTTCCTGCCTAAACCCCACAGCACAGGGTGTGTAAGTGGTTTTCAAAAATGCTGTTTACACCCTAAACATCCTGTGAAACATCAATAGCACAGTTCTGACACCAACAAGGATGCTGTAGACTCCCACTGCTGAGAACTCGAATCAGATATTTATGAAGCTAGAAAAGAAACACGACTGTAGATTTGTAACAAGTGAAATCAGGGCTTGAAGGCTGATATCTAAAGACAAACACAAAGAGATCACAGCCTAGGAGGGTCTTACAGTAGACAAAGGGCACCAGAGCATCCAGCTGCCTGCCGAGACAGAGTAAGTGCTTTCTGTTTAAGTCAGCGAATCCTCAAAGCAATCCAAGGTTGTGATGTCATTTGATTTTAAAGGTTGCTATGCTTTATGGGGTTTGTAATGCATCTTTATGGAAGGCCTGCAAGCACATTTCATTGAGTGCGTGTGCACACATGCATGCGCGTATGTCTGTGCAAATGCTTCCACATGCACACGTGTGTGTGTGTAAGACTGGGTTATAGAGTGCGTCTGCACTATACATTGTTCAGGTTTATCTGACTCGCTCTGAATCGGTATTGATTTCCTCTCTTCTGCTCTCTTCGGCTCTCTCATATTCTCTCTCTCTCTCTCTCCTTCCCTCTATGCCTCCCCCCTTCCTTCTCTTCTGGCTCTGTACCAGCAGAGCAGAGCAGAGTCTTTGCCTCCCAGCCTTAATTCATCCCTGCTCTCTCTGTAACAGACAGAACTCATTTTGAATAGCCATTCCTGGCACAGTGGTGTCAAATATTTTGACACACTGTATGACTGCAGCTTAATGTGCTGCGACTTAGATTGGCAATACAGTACAACACAAAAAGAAGCTCTATATAGCTTCATAAACATTTAAAACAACCTCTAGCCAAATATTTTAATTCGCATACAAGTAATAAAAATGAGCTGGTTGCAGAATACATAGAAAAAAGATGTGTGGTAATAAGAAGGTGATGCATTTTGTTTAAGAACTGATGCCCATAAGGAGGATATGTGGTTGAAATATATCAAATTTACCTTCTTTAGAGTAGAAATCAGGACTTGTGTTAAATAATAAACACATAAATAAACATCTGTTAGTAGTTTCTTAATTATCCATTTGCAGCACCTTGTTTTGTTAAACCTTATGTTGCTCATGGCAGTTTGTAAAAGGCCTGGTGGTGCTGAAAGGACAGCTCCTTCTAATCCCTCACAGCAGCATTTCGGTGTTAAAGGTGCAAACACCCAACCAATAAAACTGCATTAGTCAGGACTGAATTACAGCTTTTCAGCTCCGACCTTTTAATCTTTTTAAGCTCTTTCTTAAAAGTTATCACAAATTAAACTGACTTGACTTTAGAGTCCCTGCAGATGTTCTGTGTGTCAGAGAGCGTTTGTCTCGGAGATATGTGTAAGCCAGAACTCATTTTATCGTTATCTAGAATTTCCCTTTAATTTGAGCAGAAAATTTGTTCATTAAGCCAAACGGCCGGGAAGAGAAATAGTCCTTGTTTATAGGGACCAGATAATAATATCATTCATAAGTTACAGTACACGAGGTATTTTTAAGTGCTTGAAAAATATTTTTTGGTTAGTTTGTGTTTGTGTGTTTGTGTTCGATATTATTGCATGTTTGTTACAGACGGGACACTGCTTACTAAATCAGAGGCACGTTGTGCAGTTTTTTTTCTTTGTTTTTATTACATCAAAGGCTGAGATTATATTAAACTTTCGCGATAATAACTTAAAAAAAAAACACACAGGAAAAAAGAAACAGAGAGATCACTTTGAAGGCCCAATATTTAAAGCTTGAATATAAAGTTTACAAATGAATCAGTCATCATCGAAGAAATAAAGTTCTACTAGATTAAACAACGGCTTGATTGTAAGTCTTTCTAAGTGTTTCGGGAACATTTCCCAGCGGCTTCTTTGTAGCTTAGTTTACAAAGATTTATTCGTTTTGTTCTCCTTTATTCGCCGTGTTCAGGGTCTCAAAAAACTGTCGAAATATTTGATTGAGGCTTGTGCTCCGTGGAGAGAATGCTGCGTTTAGTTTTTACGTTTTTAAAATAAAAACACAAATCTTAGAAAAACGAAGAGGCGCAAAACTTGGTTTACAGGGCTTACATGACTTTTATGGACTACGAGACAGGATCTAATACTCTGTAAAGCTGCCGATCACTAGTCTCAACAGGACAACACGGGCTTTAGTTGAGAAATAAACGACAGCTTTCAAATAAGCCAATCCTAATCAATCGAGGGTAGCCCGTTTTAAAGGACGAAGAGGCGGTTTGGTTTCAGCCTTGCGCAGTGTTGTGGTGGGAGCAGGGGTCATTCGGGCGCTTTACTTCCCTGCAATGCAATGAATAGGCCTATAGGTTGATCAATATAATCAATAACCGTACATCTGAGGAGGTGTGACAGAGAGTGATTGACACCAAACTGTTTCTCGCCTGCAGTAGTCCGTCCAGGGCGGGAGAGGGCCCGTCTCACCGCACACAAAGCCCGATCTCATCCGTCCGTCCAGGCGTCGACTAGCAGCAGCACGGTGCGGTTAGTTCACCGTCTGCCCCTCACGCCCCACCTGCACACACACACACACACACACACACACACACACACACACACACACACACACACACACACACACACACACACACACACACACACACAGAGGTAAGACACATAATACTCTCCTGTAACATTAAACGAGTTGCCTTGTGCATTTTCATTTTCCCAAATCAAAGGAAACACAGGCCAGAGATGATCTTTTAATTGTAACTCACGTCCACTTATTGGCTTTCATCTCTCGAGGCTTGAGGACATAAAGCTGATGAGATCGAAGGATCTCATGTTTCCTCCTGTACACTAAACATTTCAATGCACACCAGCTAGAGAGTCTTCACACGAAAACTCTATTCGTTTCCTGGTATAAACAAACAAACAAACAAACAAACAAAACAAAACAACACCAAATATCTCTAATCGACTGCTTTCACACACGACTACCTAAAATGTGTTTTACCTCTTGTTGTTTCCAATTGACCTTTACTGTGCAGAGTTTTTGGCAAAAAAAGTTTCCAGATGCATGCCTTAAATCTCATTTTAACACAGGATCAGGAACTACGGGAGCCAGTCACGAGTGGTGTGCGTGACAGGTGTGGGACCTCTAAAGTCAAGCAGTTAAAGTTTAGAAACAAAACAGAATGAGTGTATATCAGTCCAATCAATTTTAATCGGATAATTGGCGATTTATTTATGTTATTCTAAGCAGAGTGTTGAAACGTGTAGGTTCGCGCATGTGTGCACACTTACTGCCCACTTGCGCACATTCACACACACTGAAAGGGAAAGCAGAGACAGCAGCCACCGGCAGCCACAGTCATAAAGCCGAGGTGCTCTTAAACGAGGCACAAGTGCAGCTTAACACACCGAACGGCCAGCGAGTTCATCTCTGGATCAGTAAGCGGTTGAGATTAAACAAAGTGGCGGTTGCCCTGATACCTTTGGCACCGCTGACACCAGGGACATATGAAAGAGATGACATGCGCAACTGCCACTTGAGACTGCTTGTCTCTTCAGAAAAGCCCATTTAGTAATGAGACACACTAAAGATAACCAATAACAGTTTGGTTCTTGTCTCAAGAGAGGTCGCTTTAATGAGTAGCCCCCACTTTTCCTTCCCTGTGGTCCTGTGTTTCTTACCGCGGCGAGGGACGTTCAAGGAGTCTCATTTGAAATTGATTGATTATCTGAGATATGCACTGACCATTGCGGGCCCAGGCCTAGTGCTAACTCCTCGGCAGATGTGTTTTGCAGGCACTGCACACAGGCCTCTGTGCTGCAGAGCAGCATCTGAGCTGATGGAGGAGACCCAGAGTGGTGTTGGCATTGTAAAATGGCCGGTAGCACAAGTTGTTCGAAAACAGGCATTACATATTAAATTATCACTATATTAGCACTAGCATTCAGTCATTACATTAGGGAGTATTGAGTTTGGTTTGAGACAGCACTTAGAGAGCCTTCAGGAGATTCTGGCATGGCTGGGCCTGAACCAATTGAATAAACGTTCCATGAAATGGTTCTGAAGCGCGGATCAATCAATATGGGGGCTATCAATCCGGGGGCAAATTAAAACAATTGAGAAAAACAACAAGAGGAAAAGAGTTGAGGAAGTCGAGAGGAGGGATGGAGGATACAATGCAGGGACGAGCACATAACCTACATTCAGCTGAGGAAAAATATCTTGGTAATTGTGCTTTGCTTGCAGTAACAAAGCGTGAACAATGACCATTCGCACACGTGCACGCGCGCATGCATGCATACACATGTGCACATTTATATTGATCCCCACCTCACAGTCAAATCTGTTTACTGCTGTTGTCTAAACCTGCTGTAAAGTCATCAATCATTTGCATACACCACCACCTCCACACTGCAGCCAGTCTTATTTATCTTCTGCCCCCACCCCCACCTTTCCTTCTTCTCATTCTTTCCCTGCACACACACACACACACACACACACACACACACACACACACACACACACACACACACACACACACACACACACACACACACTGACAATCATCCAGCACTGGCACTGGTGTAGATATCAGTGATCATTCCTTGGCGCTTTTTAAGGTACATCCCCAAACTCAATCTCGTGCACGCGCACACACTTTATATGGCCTAAAAACTATGTAATCAGTGACCTATCTGAGACCCCCCCCAATTCAAAAGCACCCAGACTGGATGACTGCCACATTTTCTTTGTTCTTCCAAAGATTAACAATTTCTTCTCATCTGTCTGTCACAAGGCGCGTTCGCGAGCTACAATCCCCAGCCCGAGCGCGCGTCCCCCCAATACACACACACACACGCGCGTGCGCACATACACACCACCGAGTTCTCGCGGATCGATAGGGATCGATCGGGTGGGGAAGGGAGCCCTGATTACTGGACCACGTGTTCGGGAGAAAACCGCGGAAAATCGATCATTGCAGCTTTTTAGGGCAGCAGAACAGAACAGACTCCCTCCAGTCTCCACAGCCAGAGCCGAGCCTACTGACGGTGCATCCAGGCACGGCAGACCGCTTCTTTGTCAGCATTTCACATCTCCACCAGTTTCAGCAAGGCACACACACATCCACGATCACACTACTCTATTCACCATAACCGCGTTATTTCTCGATTAGTCACAAATCAAGCCAAATTGTTTACATACATAAATACTTCAAATCCGCATGCAGGTGAGTTATAACTCAGGCCTGCACAGGTTTTAGACATATTTCCTCTCCTCCTCTCCTCGGAGCCTGACGGTTTATCTCATGTCACCACACATTTGAAATAAACGTCTAGAGATACTTCAATGAGCAAGATGTTTACTCCTCTGAGTCTTACTGTTCATGTTATGTTCTGCTGCAGCAGCAGGTAGTAACCAACGAGAATATGTAGTGTAGCATTCAGGAACAGTAAGAGATCTGAGTGCTCATTTTCAGTCCTGTTATTAATATAAATGGTGCAAGAAAAACCCCGCTTAATTAACCAAGTCTCAAATTTGACTTGAACAGGGAAAAACACGGCACAGCTTAAAGATAAGGCCGCTGTTAACAAGTTTCACCCTGGCTAAATTTGTGATTTAAATGGACAAAACTAGACCTGTTCGGAAATCAATCTCAACACTTAGAGCGTGTTTGGCAACCTAAATAGCAATAATATTGGATTTTAAATGCGGAACATTAGTTTGGAAATCTACAAAAACTCTGTCATTGATATCAGGATAACCCCACCTGAAACAGAAACATGTGAGGTTTAGATATTATTTTAATATAGTTTAATATCTTCTCACTCAGAAGGCAGCCCGTAGTATAGACTCAATCACATTTTAAATATTTAAATTCGATCTGCTCCTCTCCTTATGTCTTCCTGCTTCTCATTCTTTCTTTTGTAGCTTGCGCATGCTCCTGTTTCACACACACAGAGTAATCTGTTCCCATAATGTGCCCTTTTCAAATAGCCAATTAGGGATCGTGATACAGGCCTAAACACATTCCGCTTAAGCATCAGGACTTCATCATCACACTGAAACATGATCATAAATAACCACTTTTAAACTTTTTGGTTCTACACTCTGCTTTTTGTTGCTATTTTTTTTGGAAATTTTTGTTCCCTGAGTATTATGTTAAATGTATAAATTATCTGTATCATATGTATTTTGTGCTCCACTATATGTGACACATATATAACATGTTATTCTTCTCTCCCTTCCTCCCTTTATCCGTCTCCTTCTTCTCTCCAGCATGTAAACGCAAGGAGGAGGACCGAGGACGGGAGCGGAACCAGGTGCCAAAGAAGCAGCGACTGGTCTTCACCGACCTGCAGCGTCGCACCTTGGTAGCCATCTTCAGAGAGAACCGCCGGCCCTCCAAGGAGATGCAGCTCACCATCTCCCAGCAGCTGGGCCTGGAGCTCTCCACCGTCTCCAACTTCTTCATGAACTCACGCCGCCGATGTCCAGAGCGCTGGGACGCAGAGGATCACAGTCTCGGGGCGCACGGCCACGTGCACACATCCCACGGAAACAGCAGCAGCAACAACAACAACAACAACAACAACAATAACGGCGCCTCACCAATCCAACCCGGTACCTCCTCTGCTGTTTCCTTCTCCAAGGCCTGACGTCTGCAGGACGGATGTAGAGAGAATGGAGGGTTCCTTTCCGCTAAGACTCTCCGTCACTGCAGAGCTACCGAGCGCTGTGGCTTCAGACCACTCAACTGATCCATTTGTTCAGAGTACCGAGGACTCTGTGCAGATGGATCAGACCTTCTCGGTGTTATCTTTTGACCCGAATGCCACTCTTAGGGGCTAACATGCATTTTCAAAATGTGACTCTTGAAACCAAAGATCCAACAACCACATGTAGCCGTCAGGAAAAAAAAATCATCCTGAAAAACCAAAGAGCATCCATTTATACTAACCGCGCTGTGGGTGTGCGTGGAAACATGGAAAAGAGAGAAAGAGAGAGAGGGTTTTGCGTCAGGAAACAAGTAGCTTTAAAGACAGCCGGCCTGGAGAGGTCTTCACAAATAATCATGCAGCAGGTGTATCTGTAGGCCTGCGATCAGCTACACCCGCGTTTCAGTGCCACGCTGAGACTGATTGAGAGATGCGTTTATGTGTGACGTATATGTGAAACGATCTCCGCAGGTCGTCCGCTACCTGTGCGTAACGTTCACATCGCCCACAGTGGGGGTGTATTATTATTATTATGATTATTATTATGACTATTCCTCTGCAGCCACTCAGCCCGCTGCACGTCGGAGTAACAGCGCCATCTGCTGCCCAGTCTAACCACACGCCAACCTGTTCTCAGCGCGCTGGCGTTGCTCCTCACACAGCTGCAGATTGAACACCCAGAGAACCAAACAGGAGGAGAAATGGTTCAAACACACTCATCCAAACATCCAATGACACACATGCTGAATGTTTGCTTCTTTATATACACTGAGTGGCTGCACGGCCACAGACTGCATAGTCACTTGAAAGGTTATTTTCAGGTTACAAAAAGAAGAACAATCAAACAGGGATGACATGCCACACATAAAAAAAAGCTGTTGTCCTCGAGTGAAGGGAGTGAGGGAAGGTGGGTGCATTCTGTTCTAGCGGCCAAACACAGAGGTCAAATGTCACAATATAGGATCCTGAGTGCCAATGATGTTTGCCTCTTTATGATAATCAGAGAACAGACGCAGCCCACTTAGTCCCCCCTCCCCCACCCCCAGTGTGCCCTGCAGTGTCTGGTCTGTGTCATTACACACCTACAAATTGTGAGCACTATACGGCATGTTTGCCTATTTCATACCTCAGAAAAAAAAATTAAAAAAAGACAAGAAAAGAAAAACATTGATGTGATCCACATGAAACACAATGGAAATGTCTGTAAATAATCTTTAATTTCATCTCTCGTTCTCTCTGTCTTATCTATTCTCAATTGATCTACTCTCTTGATATGTGTCTTTCTTTCATTTTCTTTTCCCCCTCCCCAACTAATTGATGCGGGTAATAATAGTACCATAGACACATGGTTTCTTTCTCGTGACTATTGTGCTATGTCGTGCTGAAACAATATATAAAGAAGCACCTTGTTGACAAAATGTAAGAACTTAAAAAAAAAAAATGAAACAGAATCAAAACAGACAAATCATCATGTCATGGACTGATCCTATGCACAGACGAGGAAGGGATACCAAACAGAGACAAACTGTGCATATTTGTGAATACCTGTTTGATGGAACAAACGGACTGCGTGGATGTGAAGGACCTCTTCCTTGATCTTTAAACTTTGACCTCTTTGAAATGGACAGTCACGGCATTCCTCTGCTGATTGTTTTCTTTTGTCACCATATGAATTGCCAGATTTTTTTGTGTCTTTTTATAACATTTTTTTCTGTGTGTGTATGTGTGTGTGTGTGGGCAAAGCCACTTGTTGTGTAGCATCTTCTAGCGGGAGATAATCATATAAGGGAGGAGACACAGACAGGAGGAGGAAGGGTGAAGCAGGGGAGGCGGGAGCATCAGAGGCCCGTCATGAGACTGGAAGGTAGCAAGGGACATTCCTCCATAAACCCATAAACTGGGAGGTGTAGTGCACGGAAACAGGTTGTTGTTATTTGGGAATGACTTTGGAGTCTAGACGGAGGAAAACTGCATTTTTTAAAAAAAAAAGTTAAAACCCAAAGCAGAGTGTTAGTGAGGGAAATATGTGTGTGTGTGGCTACCTCACAGAAAATAACCAGACAGTGACCCAGCCGTAAATACCAAAGATAATCCACACCTGCTGTGTTCACACTGGACCTGGGATGCACACACACACACACACACACACACACACACACACACACACACACACACACACACACACACACACACACACACACACACACACACACATGCAGAGTTGCAGACAGATGCAGATTTGGATGCACGCACTTCCACGGAGCAGTCGTGCTGCATAGCAAACACAGCCTGTTTGTTATGTGGGAAGAGTTGAGTGCCTTTTTCCTTCAACCAGGGGATGGACTGCTCTGATCACACACAAATATGCACACACATGTTTAAATGAGGGGGAGTAGGGGGGACACACTGGGTGAAGGGGGTGCAGCACTGGAGGGGTCCTTGTGATCTTAAAGGGCCACTTTTTCGGACTCTCGGCACTTCTTTTCACACGGTGAGGGGAAACCATCGCTTGCCATTCCGTTTTTTTTTTACACACCGACGAGATCGTATCATCTCACCAAGTCCTCTTTTCACGATACACACACGCACACACACTCCTCCCAGAGATATTTTTGTGTCATTTGTAATCCGAGAGTCGGCGTGTGTGTGTGTGTGTGTGTGTGTATTTAGCTGTTTACAAAGCCCTTCACTCCTGCTCTTTCCTGTCTCTCGATGGCCACCATTTCAATTTAACTGGTCTGAAAACAGAAAAAAAAAAACAGAAACCAAAAAAATATATATAAAAGAAACCTTCCATCTGCTGTCGACACATGATGCACATTGGTGATCCTCCCCCGCCCCCCCCTCTTCGCTGGTCCCTCTTTCCAGGGTAGCATTACAACAAGGCAGGCATGTGTAGACAGTTCATCTTGATATACCTCAAATCTTGACTGTAAAATTTAATGTAGTGAAACAATAAGGACAATGTTTAGCAATGAGCGTGACATTAAAGTCACAACAAAATGATTGTTTGGGGGGTTTTATTTATAATTTCTATGAAACAAAGTGTGGAGCTTAAACTGGTTTTTGGTTTGACAGCTTTCCAGTTTTTTATTTGTTTCTTTTAAATTGTGTGCAGATTTGAACCGAGTCCTTTTTTTAGACTGAAAGAAGGGGCATGACATGGGTGTAGAAAAGTGCATAAGGGATAAATAAAGAGGCAATGACACAATACACATGCAGCAAAAGAAAAGAAGAAATCAACAAATAACAACACATCAAAGACAGAATGATTTCTGTTTTGCATCATTTTCTTTTTGTTCGTTTGTGTTTGAAAATTGTTTCCTATGTGTGTTGAAGTGATTCACATATTAAAACAAAAAGAACGAACCAAAGCACCTCTGTCATTTAGGAGTGGGACGAGCGATTCTTTTTATGCATGGATCCTATATTAGTGTATATAACCTGCGGGATGATCTGTTCCTCCACAGGTGGAGGTAAGGGGGAGAAACTGGGGGGGAAACAAACGAAAGACAAACAAACAAAAAAAGCTGGGTTTTGGTTTTCAAGTACATTCTTTTACCCTTGTGTGTTTTATGTGCTGTTTGTGTATTTGTATAAAATATGTATATTTGTATGTCTTTGAGATTCATTACTGTGTGTTTCCCCCTGTTGTTGTAACCTTTCCCTTTGTGTCCAGTAGTCCCTGCACTTCCATCTCTATATATCTTCGTTTCATACCACAGCCGCGAGTGTGAGTGTGGAGTTTCTCTGCTTTATTTTTCTGCATTTAATCTAAATTTGATCACCCTGGCTGTTTGTCTGCTTTAGGAAACAGTCGAAGCTGAAACAAATGGACAGCCAGGCAGCTGAAATACGCTTCCTTCCAGTGTTTTAAAATGGCGTCATTTGCTTTTTCCTTCAGTCAGACCTTAGAGATCTTGAAGCCCCAGTGTCGATGTTCTCTCCCTCTTCCCTTACCAATCAATCAATCAGAGCCAAGTGTCTTTGTGATGGTAGAGACAATCAATTTCAAATAGAACGGAGACAAAAAAAAGAGGAAAGATGAAGGGAGAGAGAAAGAGAGCGATGGAGGAGGGCAGAGAAACTGACTGCACAAGAGAGATGGGAGCAGAGGGGGAGTGATACTTTCATTCCTTGTGTGTGTGTGTGTGTGTGTGTGTGTGTGTGTGTGCATGATCACCTTTAACCTCTGCAGAGTGACCTTTACGGTGGGGGTCGAGGCACCTTGGACCCTCCCCCGGCAATGAGGGAGCTAGTGGTGGGGATCTGACTTGTTAAGTGGACATCTAATCGAAGATGTTGATCAAATGCCTGCACACATGTGCACAGATGCATGCGACCATCAAGCAGAGAGCCTTTCCTCTGATCCTGATCTCAGTGATACAGTAAGGGTGGTGTCAGTCATGTGGGTCTGCCTTCAGTTTTTGGAGGAAGAATCAAGTAATAACTCGAGCAAATAATACACAAGGTGAAAACCAGTGTTGGTAAATTGTGTGTTTTGACGAAAACAAATAAAGAACGAAGCAATTGGATGACTGATTTTCTACTTTTGTGTGATGCTTTTTACTATCTACTGTGGTACTCTGCTGCCACCTGGTGGCTCAAGAATGGTCGTGTTTGTTAGAAAATGTTTGATCAGAAACCAGGAGGGTCCTCAATTTACAGCTTCTCTCTACTCAGGTCAAATATCTCTAAATTCTTATTCTCCAGAGTTCAACCATCACCCCCTTTGTTTATTTATTTTTTACACTTATAGTAAATAAGGATTTAAATGTAAACAGGTAAGTTTAAAAAGTGCCCACAAAAACTGGAGATGGAGCTGGAGATGGCAGAGTTAAAGCCGTTGGGAGCGATGGAGAAGATTAGAAATGAGTATATCAGAAGGTTTGGGGACAAAATTAGAGGCAAGGCTGAGATGGTTTGAACATGTGCAGAAGAAGGATAGTGGATATACTGGACAAAGGATGTTCAGTGTGGAGCTGCTAGGCAGGAGGACAAGAGGAAGACCTCAGAGGAAGTCCATGGATGTAGTGAAAAAGGACATTAGAGGAAGATGATTGTCTCTGGCGACCCCTAAAGGCAGCAGCTGGAGGAAGAAGAGGAAGAACTCCCTGACTTTGTTGTATTGATTTTCTAAATTAATTTAAACATGCTGACATCTAAAATATTTAAACTTGTATAAAGTCCAAGATAAATATTATAAGATAAATATTTAAAAAAAATTAAAGCTAACAGTGCATATATATAATAAGGGTTTGTTTCCATCCGTGCTCAGTTTCAGGTCTCCAGAAGTTGAGTCATCCATCCTTAAAATAAACTACCCGATGATGATATCACATCAAAGCTAAGATTTGCTTCACTGCACATGATTCAAAATTGAGTTTTTCTTGTGGAAAATCTAGACTGAGCCCATCCAAATAAGTAAATGTACATAAATAAAAAAAAAAAAAAAAAACAGAAGGTGATGTTTTTCTGAATCTTTGTCAATGATGGGAATAACGGCCTTACAAGTAACTGAATTACAAGTTACTAATGGCGTTACTTTTTTCAGTAACGAGTAATCTAACTAATTACTATTCCTATCGTTACAACGGCGTTACTAACAAGAAAATGCGGTGTGGTCTATGGGGCGCCGTTTGTAAACTGAAACATGCCGAAATTAACAGCAACATTTTTCCACATTTAGCTCTAAATCTTACAAAAACATGTTTTTTCGAGTCATTTTTTACAACATTTAGTAAAATATTTGTAACTTTTCATATTTAAAACAGGATTTTAAATGTTAAATCTAAATGCTAAATGTTAAATCTAAATGTTAAATGTTAAATCTAAATGCTAAATGTTAAATGTAAATATTATATTTAAATGTAAATGTTAAATGTTAAATGTAAATATTATATTTAAATGTAAATGTTAAATGTTAAATCTAAATGTTATATATAAATCTAAATGTTAAATGTTAAATGTAAATATTATATATAAATCTAAATGTTAAATGTTAAATCTAAATGTTATATATAAATCTAAATGTTAAATGTTAAATCTAAATATTATATATAAATCTAAATGTTAAATGTTAAATCTAAATGTTAAATGTTAAATCTAAATATTATATATAAATCTAAATGTTAAATGTTAAATCTAAATGTTAAATGTTAAATCTAAATGTTATATATAAATCTAAATGTTAAATGTTAAATCTAAATGTTATATATAAATCTAAATGTTAAATGTTAAATCTAAATATTATATATAAATCTAAATGTTAAATGTTAAATCTAAATATTATATATAAATCTAAATGTTAAATGTTAAATCTAAATGTTACGGGAAACTAAATATTTAGCTAATATGCAAATTTATTGTACGGGTCAACGGAAATACCAAAATAAAAGCTTCAAGAAAACCTCCCGCGCTAAAGTGTGCCGGTCGCGGTCAGGTTCTGTGTTTGCGCTCCTCTTACGGTCACTTTTGACTGCCATGAGCTGCTTCGACTATTCCCTACCAGCATGTCCAGCGATTTAGCTGAAAACATTGGAAGAGCCGTTTTGTCGGCCATCCAACGATTCAGCGGTAATGCACCCTCGACCTCACAAACGCCGCAGCACTTGGTAAGTTTATTGTATAGCATTTTGGACGGGTTGATAGCAGTGTTAGCAAAACTAGCAAAGCTAAATTACTTAGCTAGTCCTCAATTATTTCATTTGGTAGGCAGCAGACAGAGATCGAACATCATACAACTCTATTTATTTATTTGGTAGGTAGGTAACAGTCGTTCTTGATGTAAATGTTTCCTTAGGAATCCAGCAATGCACCTGGACCAAGTAGACCTGCCGTCTCCACTGGGATACCATACTGCTCGGTAGGCCTTCTTACACATATCATTTAATTCATTTATCATGAAATTTCCCCTTGTGGGACTAATAAAGTATGTTATCTTATCTTAGCTGACTGGTTTTGATATACAGTCAGGTTCATAAGTAGTTGGATACAGACACATTTTCTAATGTTGCTTCTGTACATTACCAGAATGAATTAAAAATGAAACTACTCCAATGCAGTTGAAGTGCAGACTTTAAGTTTTAATTCAGTGGGTTGGACTAAATGAATGCATAAAAATGTGAGAGGGAAAAATTAATTTGTAAACACAATCCTATCATTTCAGAGGCTCTAAAGTAATTAGACAAATAACTGAAAATAAAATGATAATTTCTATTACTTTATTCAAAACCCTTTGTTGGCAATGACAGCCTGAAGTCTTGAAGTCATGGACACCACCAGATGCTGGCATTCCTCCTTACTAAGGCTCTGCCAGGCCTTTACTGCATTGGCTTTCAGTTGCTGTTTGTTTGTGGGCCTTTCTGTCCTAAATTTAGTCTTCAACAACTGAAATGTATGCTCAATTGGGTTAAAATCCAGTGACTGACTTGGCCATTCAAGAATATTCTATTTCTTTACTTTATTAAAGTCATGGGGTGCTTGGACTGTATGTTTTGGGTCATCTTCCATCTTTATTATTAAATGCTGCCCAATCAATGTGACTACTTTTAGCTGGACTTAAGCAGACAAGTATGTCTCTGAACACATTCAGCTGCTTCAGTCCCGTGTCACATATTCAGTAAACACTACCAGTGCCACTGGCAGCCATGCACGCCCAAACCATCACACTGCCTCTGCCATGTTTTACAGATGATGTGGTATGCTTTGGATCATGAGTCGTTCCACCCATCTCCATACTTTTTTCTTGCCATCATTCTGGTAGAGGTTGATCTTGGTTTTATCTGTCCAAAGAATGTTTTTCCAAAATTTAGCTGGCTTTTACTAGATGTTTTTTTTTTTTTTTTTTTTTTTTTTTTTTTGTTAAGTCCATTCTAGCCTTTCTATTCTTGAGGCTTATGAGTGGCTTGCACCTTGCAGTGAACCCTCTGTATTAGGGCTGTTCGATATGACGATATGAAAACATCTATCATTTCATATTATACGCTATCATTTGTTCTGTGGTGTCGCAAAATAAATTTTACGTCAATATTTTTCATCGTTTTGATGGTCACTGTAGTGGCTGTATTAATTTCTTTTCTTTTTTCTGTTATGTTCTCTTTGACCGCATGTTGCCTGTTCACAGTAAAATTTTCAAAATGCAAACACTACGTCTCAAATCAATTCCAGGCCTTTTATCTGCTTAATTGGTAATGACATCATCATTTTAATATGGATACCCTAAATTAAAGCTTAGTCTGCACATCATGTCCATGATATAATTTTGATTGGAATATGTTTCAGTAAACGGGCAACAAAATAAAACTTGTTAGGGTCCAAATACACACTGACCTAATTGCAGGCCTTTGCTACTCTAATTGAGTGCTCAAAGCACTTTATACAACAGATCTCATTTACCCATTCACATGCACAGATTAATACAAGCACTTTTTCTGTCCAACATTCGCACACAGTCATAGTCGGATAAACTCATTGGGAGCTCTAGATTAGAGCACCTGGGAACTGAATCACCAACTTGACCAACAATCACCAAATGCTAATCTACAAGATACAAAAGGTTCAGTTTTCTGTGTAATGGGTAGACAATAGTAAGATGGTCTGAGTCTACAGTTTGTTTGTTTGTTTTTAATGAACAGATAACAGAAACCTTACGGATGTATTGTAATGCATAGGTGTCTATCTGTATCTGTGTTTGAATTCATTTCAGGTTCCTCTTCCATCAGTTCCTCAAGCTCATGCTACGCGCTCACATTTTGTGAGAAAAAACAAGACCTGCAAACACTATACAAAAGATGTTGTGTGCTTGCCCTTGTCTTCAGCATCAACGTTTCTCATACCGAGAGGAGATTCACGAGCAAAACTAGCACAAGATGGCCTTATTGGGAAGATCTCCTTTACATCTGACTGGTCTGAAGCACAACTTAGAGAAGAAATAGCAGCAATCTTCAGAAGAACATTTGCACTGTCAACTGGCCAGACATTCCCTTTTGAGTATTTGAGTACAATTAGAGGATGTAAACGACTAATGAAACCAAATGTTTCTAGCAGTTTTCTTTGGGGTGGCCAAGAAGTTGGCTCGATTTGTTCCACCACCTGCCTCTATATAATGGCAGGGATACAAAAACCTGCACAGGTAAACATTTTATATTGCAGTGCAGAAATATTTATTGTCTAAAAAGTGAGTCTGTTCCCTTAACATAATTTTATTAATTGTATTAATTAATATTGCAGTTTCAGCAGGTGTAAACAGTTTTTAGTGCAGCCATGTGCCTCTGTGTTACCAGTGATTTGGTGCAACTGTATTTGATTTTATGTAGAACATGCTTTCTTTTCCCTCAGGAGGAACCAGAAGAGCTGTCTGATAGTGACTTTGAAAGTCCAGTCTGCCGGAGAAGACGAGGTATGTGATGTGAATGAAAACCTAGTGAGGTTCTAAGCTCGATGACCAGTTAGATTTTGTTACTGCAGTGCGTAATAATTCCTGGGGGGTTTGTTTGATGAGAGCATCGTTAATTTGTCCGATTGGGGCGATCGTGGCTCGAGAGTTGGGAGTTTGCCTTGTAATCGGAAGGTTGCCGGTTCGAGCCCCGGCTCGGACAGTCTCGGTCGTTGTGTCCTTGGGCAAGACACTTCACCTACCGCCTACTGGTGTTGGCCCGAAGGGCCGATGGCGCGATATGGCAGCCTCGCCTCTGTCAGTCTGCCCCAGGGCAGCTGTGGCTACAACTGTAGCTTGCCTTCACCAGTGTGTGAATGGGTGGATGACTGGGTGTGTAAAGCGCTTTGGGGTCCTTAGGGGGGACTAGTAAAAGTGCTATACAAATACAGGCCATTTACCATTTTAATGTTTACGAATTATCACAGGTGATTACAGCCAAGGAGGAATATGTGCCCAACTTTCACTTAAACTAATATAAGGATATATAAAGGCTGTTAACATTATGAAGCAAGTCATGCTGACCTTCTTTCCTTTGTTCAGTGCATCATGCGTTGTCTACAACACCAGGTGAAAGTGAGGCCAAGCATCAGGAAACAGAGAGCTGCATTCAAGAGAGTGAAAATGAGGGACAGGCAGAGGGACAGCAGATGTTTCCATATAATGTGGCAGAATTTGTGTAAGCTGTTGTCTAGGGGTTAAAGAAATCCTTCATTTTAGATGTTGTTTAGGATATTGTTTTGATGCAAGTTTCCAATTTGCATGTTTGGGGTTTTTTTGCTGAATGACTGCAACTTTAGGATTTACATTTAATTTTTTTTTTTTTTTTTTTAATGATGTAGTGTGAGAAATTCTTCAAGGCTGACATGTTTTATGATTTCTAATATCTCTTATCTACTTAGCCCTATTTTTCTGGAGGAAGATGAAGCTCTTGAAGAGGCAATTCAGCGTAGCCTCCTAGAAGAGTCTGATAGACAGAGTGAAGTTCATATTTCAAGGTAAGATTTGAAAGTAACCTTTGATAATTGAATATTTTATTTGCATCTTTACTTGCATCATTTTTTTGCAGTTACACAATTACAAAGGTAATTGCTCATTTCTGACTAATTTAATATGGACTATCACAACATAATTATATGTTGTAACTCTGTGCACTTGAGTCAAATGTACAGCAAATTTCCATTTTTCCCCAAGATCTGTTTGTCATTGTCCCTTTTTTATATAGGTCTTTTAAGAAGCTCAGCAAAGAAGAAATTGAAGGTCTTCTTAGAGCTCATAGTGAGAAAGTCATTACACCAGGAACAAGACAACTCCATATCAGTCGAGCCAATGTGTGGTCGACTGCTTTGCGTCAGTTCAAGAGACCCAAGTTTGCAGAAAGCTGTGAGATGCTTTATGTCACATTTGCAAGCGATGAACATGATACAGAGGAAGATGCTGCTGACCTTGGGGGGCCAAGGCGGGAGTTTTTCCGTTTACTGGTGAAGGCCATCTTTCAGGACAGTGGTGCTTTTGAAGGTAATAGGATTTCACAGTCAAACTAACTAACTTACTTACTTACTCAAGGCCTAAAGGCTTGTTGACGACACTCGTTTTTATAATGTTACAAACGCAACAACCACCTGATCTGAACATTGTTTGACAGAACATTAACAAGTTAATAAATGACTACAGATAATAAATCTGTTATGTTCTGTGTGTCTGAAACAGTAAAAAAAAAAAAGTAATACATTTTTGTCTGTCAATCTCAAGATATCAGTTTGGGGTCTGTACAGAATATACTTTTTTGTGTGTTATTTTTCAGCTACACCAAATGGATGCACACTGAAATTTAACATCCTACACTTGCAAAATGGAGTATATCGAACCATTGGCAGGATGTTGTCCACGATAATAGTGCAAGGTGGAGAAGCACCTGCCTTTTTCTCTCCACATGTAGTAGACTACATTGTGTCAGGAGACATTCTTCAAGTACACCTAACACCGGATGATATAGGTGACCCTGAGTTAAGAGAGAATCTGAAAAAGGTGAATTGCAATATTATAACAAGAATATTGTAATATTTCCTATATTCACAAGTCTTCTGGTCTTCTTTTATAATATATAATAAATACACTTTTGGTTATTAGAGGCAATTCCATGTATTATATTTTCAATTTGTTTCCTTTTTGTTAAAAAAAAAATATTGGTGAAATACAGCCAAATAAACCAAAACAAAAACGTTTCGAGTCCAATTAAAATGAACCATCTGCAGTATTTGTGTACACTGGTAAAAAACAAACATTTAAAGTGTTTTTCTTAAATATTTAGGTTGTAAATGCAACAACTCAACATGATTTGGAGGAAGCAGTCAGCTGCTGCGACTCATGGCGATATCAAGTTGAAGGTCTTCCACTCACAGTCACCATGGCCAATAAAGATCTGTTTGTGAAAAATGCAGCTCTATACCTTGCAGTTCTGCAACGGCAAAGCTGTTTCGATCAACTAACTGATGGCTTGTCCTACTATGGAGTGAGAGTTATATTTTTTCTGTATCAATTGGTCATTATTTTATAATCATTTAGAGTGAGCTACTTTTTATATTTAAAACTGGAATTTAACCATTATTTAAACTTTTCTGTCTAGATTTTATCACTCCTGAGAGAGAACCCCAGTTTGCGTGTTCTGCTTGACCTATCGGGGGAGGACAAAGATCTGACAGCCAGTTTAATTGCTGGGGTTCTCAGGCCAAGCTATTCTGTCCTTGGGAGCAACAGAAGAGTTAGAGAGGAGCTGATGGTGGTCAAATTTCGGGAATTTCTCCAGTGTGTCGAAAGTAAGCAGAAATTCACATAATGTAGTCTGGCCATGAAACAATTCGGGACACTAAAGTAAAACTTTGTCTTTTTATGTCACATGCGCGCACACAAAACAGGAATAAAGATGTATGATAGCTTACAACTGACAAGCAAGGCAAAGACAGAACCTCTGTATTTTTTATAAAAACATTAGCCATCATTTAGTTGTTAGCTCAAGCTTTAACTATTTTAGTGTCCCCAGGTTAATGGTGGTTTTTCTTTGTTTTTAGATGAAGAGCTGAGAGACTCACTTGGAGAAAGGACTCTTACCAAGGATGAAGAGGCATTTGTGAAGGCTTTGAGGCCTGGGCCCTATTTCAGGAAGCCGGTTTAGTGGAAAAACTGAGTAAGTATACCCTGAGTTAACGAAAACTCTGGGTTTTCGGTTTCACAAAGCGAGTTCAGCTGAAGCCTGAGTGAGTCACTATGACGACACACGCCGTGAAGCTAACCTGCCCCCTAGCAGGTTTACTACAACTAACCCTGACTGTCTCCGCCTCTTTGTCGGAAACCTGACAGGAAGTGTCGGACATGGCGTGCCACTTCCTTGAAGAGCCAGTAGATCGTGAAGCCCAAATTCTCTGCAGAGCTCACCGCCGGGAGAGAGTGATCAGAGCGCGTTTGGACATTTTATCATTTCCTGATGATTTTCTGTGCGAACATTACCGTTTCTCAGCACAATCTATAAGTTATGTGAATAACATCCTCAGGCCATATATTACGCATGTGACACATCGCGGACATTCTCTCAGTTCATTACATATTATTTGTATTGCACTTCGGTTTTTTGCAAACGGGAGCTTTCTGTATAATATTGGTGACGCTGAGCACGTTTCCAAGGCTACAGTCTGTCGGGCAGTCAGGAATGTTACAGTTGCACTGAAACGTCTCCTGTACTCGTTTGTGGTGTTCCCCGGTCATAGACCCACAAGATTTATCAAAGAGGGATGCCACAAAATTGCAGGTATCAGGATGACCAAAACTTAATTTATGATGTGGTGATACTTGGACTACTACTTAAATTGTACATTTATTTTCACGGTTCCCAGGCGTGATTGGCTGTACAGATGGCACTCACATTCCAATCATTGCTCCTTCAGTAAATGAAGGAGACTATGTGAACAGGAAGTCTTTCCACAGCATTAATGTGCAGGTACATAGTTCCCTGTAGCATTTCAAACTAACAAATCATTTCATTATAGTAATGGATGCTAATTTGTGTTCTCTGCACTGTGAAGATCATATATGATGCTGCCAACATTATCACAAATGTGGAAGCCAAGCGGCCAGGCTCTGTCCATGACTCACAAATATTCCGTGAATGTACACTGAGCACAATTTGGACATGGTGAGTTGAGAATACTTTAAAATATATAAAGACCAATTGCTTCAGGGACATTTGAACTGAAGTGTATCCTTCTGTCTTAGGAGAGTTCACTGGCTACTTGCTTGGTGATAGGGGGTATCCATGTTTACCCTATTTGCTTACCCCTTACCCTGACCCTGAACCGGGCCCACAGCAGCGATATAATCTGGCTAATTGCAGGACAAGAGCCAGAATTGAAATGACTATCGGAATGCTTAAGGCCCGGTTCCAGTGCCTGCAAAGACTCAGGGTCACCCCAGAAAGGGCATGTGACATTATTGTGGCATGTGTGATTCTTCACAACATTGCCACAATTAGAGGAGAACACTGTCCTTCTGAACCAAACATCAGCAGTGATCCAAACCATGAACATCCTGACCCTCCCACGGACATACAAGATGGAAGCGCAGTCAGAGACACCATATGTCACAATCATTTCTTTTGACCCATCACCTCAACATGTTGAAAGAAGAATAAACAGATTTTTTGTTCAACTGGCTTTATTGGTCGCCTGTGTTTCCTGTACACAAAGTATTAAAAGATGTAAACCTCATAAAGTGTCTCTGTTGCTTCCTCCTCTGTAACAGCTGTCAATGTTTCTTCATTATTTTCCTGTAGTAAAGAAATAAACAACATTGCTGTTCTACTGTAAACTCATATAATCTGTGGAGTATTACTCACAACTGCATGTTGGTCTGGCTCAACAGGAGGCTGCACC
Source organism: Aulonocara sp. 'chitande type north' Nkhata Bay (assembly GCF_057382095.1). NCBI lineage: Eukaryota > Metazoa > Chordata > Actinopteri > Cichliformes > Cichlidae > Aulonocara > Aulonocara sp. 'chitande type north' Nkhata Bay. The sequence goes on along the minus strand of NC_141361.1, from coordinate 23,168,002 downwards.
AGATGCAGTACACTATCACCATCAACTGATAGAATATGAGGTTTATACAGGTCACTTATAACTTACAAGGGACCAAATGGCAATTAACAAACATACCAATCACCTTACACTTCATTGTCATTATGCTCTCAAAGACAACCAAGACTGAGGGAAGGCAAAATCAGTCGGAAAATTACTTCACTACAAAATAATTCATTATGGTGAAGAGTTTATCAGATGAATGAGTGGCACTGCAAAGGTGACTGTGAAGAAAGGATGTATGCACATCATGTATTATTTTGAATTTACCCCCTATGTCGGCACTTGTGTCTTGCGGGGTTATTGACTCAGAGGATGTCCCCGCAGAGATGCCTTCGGCCACAGGGCGCCCACTGTTTTGGCTGAGGGCCAACTGCTCAGCCTCTGTGTAGTGGTGGTGGAGGACCCCCACCTGTTTTTCGGGCCTCCGCTTTTTTTCTGTTGGCTATAACGGGCCACATTTGAGCATACAGAGTAAGCAAATATGTACTTGTAATGTGCTCAGATAATTTCAATAAGTGCTTACAGAAAGGAAATTAATGTAGCCTCTAACTGCAATTGATTTACATGGGACAAACTGACCAAGCACTGTGGCTCATAATACAATACCTGTTTGGACTATATTTTTATATTTCATTTTTACTTGCTGCCAGGCACGTTTGGGGCCTGTTGGGTTGCACCTGCGCTCACATCACATCACAAAATAAAATGTATAAAATAACAAATAAAATAACATATGATAAAATAACGTGTTAAATGGGTGGAAATCCCTAGATCAATGTTTATATTAACACTCACGCATTGACTCTATCGGTTATGTTTTGCCATGCATGCTCCCTGTCTTTTGCAGCTGTGGCTGTGTTACTTTTTTCCGCGGAATTTGTATGTTATCGGCATATGCTGCCATCAGAATTTCGGCCTCAAGCGCTGTGACATACATTGACCGCGCCTTCTTTCCCTCCGTCTCCATGGTGACTCGCTTAATCTGTGCTCCGCTTATCAGGGCTTTATGTATCCTCGTCCGCGCGCTTCACTTGGGGTTAAAGCAACTCCGCGTTGACTGAACATTGTTATCAGCCTTTCTGAAACCGAATATTCCGAGTTGGACAGTTCGGGGTTACTCAACCGTGAGTGTCGTTTTTCACTCTGAGTTTTCTAAACCGGCTTCCTGAAACAGGGCCCTGGTCACATCTTGGCTTTTGCCACCGGGAGCAGCAAGGTTCCAGCCATAGGTTTTCAACCAGCTCCTAAAATAACATTCATTCACGATGAAAGCAAACATCTCCCGATTGCACACACATGTGCAAATGAGCTTCAGCTTTTTGTGAATGAAACAACAATGGCTGATGATGATGCTTTTCATTACTGCTTCTTAGTAGCACTCATGAATGGAGCTTTATTCAGCACCATCTAAACATGTTCCAAAAAAAGTGAATTTAAAATGGTGGGTTTGTTAACTCTAATCCTGTTCATTAATTGTAGTTTCAAGTAACTTTGCTTCATACAAGATAGTTGAAATAAATTCTGACTGCATTTAATGTTGAAATGTAATAATTTTCAAAGCTTCAATAGATTTATAAAAATGCTAACTCTGTATTTTCAACGACAAATCAATAAAGTCACTGGTGTAATACAATAATTTTATTAAGCTTTTCTTTTTTAAACAAGGACACTTCAAAACAGTTTATGCACAGAGTATACTAAACATGCTTTGTAGAACAAGCCAGGATTACTTAGACATCTAACAGCAACATTTATTAAGACTATTGCAACTTTACAATGATTAAAACAATACTGTAGATAATCTTGTGAATTGATTTAAAGACTGACTGTTCCGTGTTGATAATTTTCACTGTTATACTGTATTACAGTGTGAATTTGATCTTCAATCTGAATAACTGGTTTTACCCATAAACTAAAAGTGGTTGTAGCCTTCTGAATAGCCTATGAGTCACTGTCAGTCATTAACTCTGAGTCCTTATGTGGCAGGAGGCATCACTGCTAGAGGGGAGGGGCTTCTGCAGTAGTACAAAAACTGCATTTGCTGTACAGCATTTAAGAATATTAAGTGTCATCACTCTTTAGAACATCACTGGTATCCTGTGGTTGAGGTCACACATTTACAAGTTTGTTAAAAATATACTGCTGTGTTCGTTGAAACAATGTTTTACCATTATTGTTGTCTTCTTCAAAAGGGTGAATGCTTGTATATAGCTCTTGTAAATCGCTGTCATTTAATGGGACAAACCTACTTTCAGAGTTTGACAAGGAGGGTATGGAGACCTCTGCTGTAGAAAGTTCTGGGTTGTGACGATGAGACACATGAGTTCCGCAGGCAAAAAGCTGGATGGGAGTTCTATTACCTTCAGTGGAAACAGAGTGATTGTTATATCCAGCTTTGAATTCCTTCAAAGTGCGGTTGATTCGTGGTAGAAACACATAATGAAGGCAAAATAGGTCTGTTGCATTTTCTAAGTCTAGGATACCAAGTGATTCCAATTCATAAAATATAGGTGCATAAATGCGGCTACAGTTGTTGTTTAAGTCTCGGTTGAAACGCTCAATCCTCTGGTTGTGCACAGAACTTCCCATTAAGACAGAGCTTTCACCCCTGCTTGCTCGCATGTCCTCCCAAATCTGAGCATTCTCTCCGTGATCAGTCCTGATATGCAGGGGTCTGCCAAATTGTCCAACAGCTGCAGTAAAGAGGGCTTTCACAGTCTCAGCTCGATTATTGCTGGAGCACTGAAGAAACATCAACATCCTGCTGTATCCATCTATTGCACCATGAACAACAAACTTCCAACGAATCAGTTTGTGATTTCCATCTATGTGCCATATGAAATTTGGATGAGGCACAGAATATACTCGCCGAGCAACTGCAGTTCTTCTCCTGGATAGAACACCAGCCGAGTCCACCCTCCGCAGTGACTTTCTTACGCGCCATCTTTGAACCACTATGTTTTTGGAACGCAGATGACCCATCAGCATCACTTCTCCAACATTTGGATGTTCAGTTTTTATTTGGGACACTATCTGATCTAACTCATGGTCACTGATTACATTGAATTTTGACTCTGAGATATTATAGTCTTGCAGTAACTTATACAGAGTGGGCCTGGAGATGGAAAGGATAGATGCAGCTTCAGTAAAAGATGTTTTCAGGGAAAGAACATTTTCCAATTCCTCTTTGGAAATCTGAAGCCTTCCTTGGTAATCATCCTAGAACACGGCACAGAAAATCTCAATGAGCACAATTCTATAACAAAAGATGGGTAATTTGAGGCAATTGTACTGTGACAGATTAGCTAGAGTAATATTTTATCAATAGTTTTAAAATATGAAAGTGAGCAATCAAAAGACACTTCACAGCAAAAACAGTAATAAAATATGACGTAAAACTTGTGAATGTTGTTGGTGGTGATGTGACACTGCTAGTGATGGACCCCTAAGAAGATGAAATGTATGTAGAATCAGAATCATTACTTTGACAGGATTTAATTTAAGGTGACATATTACACCAAAGAAAAAACAAAAATTAGTCAGCTAAATGATATGTGTAAGAAGGCCTACCGAGCAGTATGGTATCCCAGTGGAGACGGCAGGTCTACTTGGTCCAGGTGCATTGCTGGATTCCTAAGGAAACATTTACATCAAGAACGACTGTTACCTACCTACCAAATAAATAAATAGAGTTGTATGATGTTCGATCTCTGTCTGCTGCCTACCAAATGAAATAATTGAGGACTAGCTAAGTAATTTAGCTTTGCTAGTTTTGCTAACACTGCTATCAACCCGTCCAAAATGCTATACAATAAACTTACCAAGTGCTGCGGCGTTTGTGAGGTCGAGGGTGCATTACCGCTGAATCGTTGGATGGCCGACAAAACGGCTCTTCCAATGTTTTCAGCTAAATCGCTGGACATGCTGGTAGGGAATAGTCGAAGCAGCTCATGGCAGTCAAAAGTGACCGTAAGAGGAGCGCAAACACAGAACCTGACCGCGACCGGCACACTTTAGCGCGGGAGGTTTTCTTGAAGCTTTTATTTTGGCATTTCCGTTGACCCGTACAATAAATTTGCATATTAGCTAAATATTTAGTTTCCCGTAACATTTAGATTTAACATTTAACATTTAGATTTATATATAACATTTAGATTTAACATTTAACATTTAGATTTATATATAACATTTAGATTTAACATTTAACATTTAGATTTATATATAACATTTAGATTTAACATTTAACATTTAGATTTATATATAATATTTAGATTTAACATTTAACATTTAGATTTATATATAATATTTAGATTTAACATTTAACATTTAGATTTATATATAACATTTAGATTTAACATTTAACATTTAGATTTATATATAACATTTAGATTTAACATTTAACATTTAGATTTATATATAATATTTACATTTAACATTTAACATTTACATTTAAATATAATATTTACATTTAACATTTACATTTAAATATAATATTTACATTTAACATTTAGCATTTAGATTTAACATTTAAAATCCTGTTTTAAATATGAAAAGTTACAAATATTATACTAAATGTTGTAAAAAATGACTCGAAAAAACATGTTTTTGTAAGATTTAGAGCTAAATGTGGAAAAATGTTGCTGTTAATTTCGGCATGTTTCAGTTTACAAACGGCGCCCATAGTGGTCGCGTTACTATTTTTTAACAAACAGACGGTTGAAGCTGTCTTCAGTTTACCGTAATCTGGGCGCTACAGCTTTAAGCAGCTGCTCACGCCTGCGGACGGCAATCACTTTCTGCCTGAAGATCACTTTTTGGCACAACACCTGGAACTAGGGGGCAAAGCAATCGCATGAGTGCTGCTGTTTGACTGAGGAAGAATAAAGTAGTCGTCGTTAGCCAATCACACGACCACTTTAAGATGACAAAGCAAAAGGGTGAGATATACCAGTTTTTAAATTGTGTTTTTCCTCAATAGTTTCCTCATGTTTGCTGTCTAAGGACAGCGCTAGCAAACGCTCTCTGCTTATGACCAAAAAATTAAAAACAAACGAAACAAAACAAAAAACAGCCTGTTCGTTTTGGTAGAAAAATGCACCATGTTGACCAATCAAAAAATGATATGGCAACATGATATTTGGTTGTTTAGGAAGTGGAGGAAGTTTTAGGAGTGACAGCGAGAGAAAGAGAGAGAGAGAGAGAGAGAGAGAGAGAGAGAGAGAGAGAGAGATAAAGACAGCAGAAAGAGAGAGAGCGAGTTTTGAGATGTGAGATATTTGTGACGTTTAGCGTGTTTGGGGTGTGTAGTGAATGTGTTGTCTTATGTAGTTAGTGTAGTGTGTAGTGTTGTGGATAGTTTTGTGTTCTGTGTCAGAACAATGAGGCGACTGCTGTCTCCAGGTAGAAACAGGAGTGATACACCTGCTGCTGTCAGACCTGCAGGTATCAGGCTGTGATGTTCTCCTTTATAGTGGATAGAAATAATTTTTTTGGAGTGGCACAAATAATTTGTGTGGCATCTTATTGAATGCAGAACAGCTGACACGTGAGGTTGTGCTGAAAAGAATGATACCAAACAAAGTAAATAGTTTTTAAAGGTGAAATGTAGAGGAAACATCAAAAGTAGTCAAAAATGGCCAATTATACCCTGGACCCCAGAGGGTTGAACCTTTCTTTCTTTCTTTTCTTTTTTTTTTAAAAGTAAAGCAATAGTTACTTTTCAAGTTATTAATTACTTTTAGAATCTTGTAACTCAGTTACTAACTCAGTTACTTTTTTGAAGAAGTAACTAGTAACTATAATTAATTACTTTTTCAAAGTAACTTGCCCAACACTGATCTTTGTTAACAAGGGTAAGTACAGACTAATTATAATAAGTAGCTCTGCGGTCTTTTATCAACAAAGACTTTTAAAAAAAGTACAACATAAACACTTTTTTTCTAAAAAAAAAAAGGTCTCCTGGATAATTGTTTAATTTCTGAGAATGAACCTGGTTAATTTTGGAAAGTTATTATTTTACTCATTGGTTGTGGGTATTTACATAATTGCTTTTTTAAGTGTGTGTAATTTATTTGTTCAATCTAAAACACATTAGGTCTCCAGAATTAATAACACCTTATGTTTGAGTGTTCCTGGAGCTGTGGTGCTAAATCTTGAGAGAAGCCTTTGGCTGTCAGAGTGTCACATTAATGCTCACAAACCTAACGTACAACTGCACAATCAGACATGCTTTGTAATTTTACCTCCATGTGTCATACAGTGGTTTTTAAATTAAACAGTCAAGATGTGACTGAAGTGCACAGTTTCAGCTTTAACTCGAAGGCTTTAACAAAACTTTGCTTTCACGACTTATAATTGTTATTATTAAACTATAGGAATTTCTATTCATGTTTAGTCTCCTATTTTCAGCTGCTCAAAAGTAGCCGGACAAACCAATGAACATTTTTACAATGACTGAAGTCCTGAAACCATGGACATTACCAGATGTTGTGTTTCCTCCTTCTCGTTCTTGTGTGTAACCAGTGGTTTGGACCTCGCTCTAAATTTTTGTGAAGGTGTCTCTTAATTGTAGACTAACTATAGATACTACTACCTTCTCCAGAGAGCTCTTTACTTGGTTAGATATTGTGAAGTTGATTTTAACCATGCCGTCATACATGTTAGTTATCCTCTGAGCCAAGCTGGTCAGTGCGTTCTTTCTTTTAAAGAATGAATCACATTGTTGATTTGGCTGCTTCTAAAGGTTTTGCTTTCTCTCCAAAAGGTTTTTGGTTTGATAGTCTGATGATGGCCTTCTTCACTTGTACAGACGTCTCTTTGAGCCCTTTAAACCAGATGTTTGAAAGCCTTAATTAATCATGAAATAATAGGATAACAGGCCTAACTATCATCAATTGTCAAGATAATTTTGAACTTCTGAAAATTGGGAACTGAAAATAGAAATGGCTGTAACTCATTTACTACGGTACTTTAGGTAAAGCTCTTAAATTAAAGCTAAAAGTCTGCACTTCAATCACATCTTGGTTTCAATTGAAATCCTCTCTGGTGGTGTACAGAGTAAAAATAACAATGACTGTTCAAAAACATATGGACTTAATTGTAGTTCTGAAGATCTACAAACGTGTGTAATGTTTGGTTCAACGTGGTGACATAAGCTTGTGTATTACTGGGCCATTCTATAATTAGAGTCCACAATATATCTTTTTGAAATATCAATTTCAAGCTATGATCAACTTTTAATAAAAAAATTAAATAAATAAAAATAAAAAAGGGTTCCATCATTACAATACACTACACTCGAATTAGTATTAGCTTTTTTGCGTGGTTCAATTTGCTAAATGTCATGTTTTACTACTCATAATTATTATTCAGATGCATGTTTTTTGTGTATTATTTTCATTATTATTTGTTCAAAAATAACCATTAAAACATGAAAACATTGTTTTAGAATAGAATAGAATAGAATAGAATAGAATAGCCTTTTACTGTCATTGTATATGAACAATGAAAATGTGGATTATTCACTTTCTTCGTGACCAAGAAATTTCTGTAATGTCTATTACTCAGCAATAGTTTGCCTCAAAGTCACATAAGCATCAAATGATTTCAGCCCCTTATGTGGAGCAAATTTAAAATAGGGGAGACCGGGGATAGTTGTAACATTTTTGACATTTCTGTCTGTAACTTGGAGGTCTTTTAAGGTAGTGGATTCAAAATGTAATGCAAAGTATTTACATGTCTCTGCTATTAAATAGTGCAGCTATTTTCTCTGCAGCACAATTACCCATTGCATGGTATGGTCTCAAACACGAAGAGTGAAATGTTACAATTAACCCCATAGTCTGGGTTAGTTGTAACATATCCTGGGGTGAAATGTAACACAATGAAATAAGGGTACTAACAAAATATTAACGTGTAATCTTTGTTTATTCAACACATGAATGCACTTAGAGCCATTTATGTAGCTGTGTGTGTGTGTGACAGAATGCAGAAATCTAGCTTTTGAACATATTCCAGCCCCCCAAAAAAGACAAATTATGGAATTTTCTGCAACTGAATATTTCATTAACTTTGGTTGGTCTTCCTTGAGTTTGGCCTCATTGGCTCAGTGGGCATTATAACCTACAACTCTTGCACCAATTTTGAACATAACAATGAAGCTGAAAAAATGTAGTTGTGCACCAGCATCGCAATTCCATTACTTTTTATCATGGCTTACCTTGGTGTGGTTTGCAAAGTGCTTCAGAAAGATGAGGAAATCTGTTTCTTGCACCCATCCTGATTTATTTCCACTACCAGTACTTCCTACTGGTCCATCTCTGACACAGTGGTCTGCATAATGTATGTGTGGGGAACACAAACAGTGGAGGAATTGTGTTGCCAATGGCATTAACCGCATATACAAATGCGACCAGTGAACCTCTCTCTGCTGATGTCGTTGCCCCAACTTGTTTAATATAAGTTAAAGTAATAGTGTGGCAAGTTGTAACATCTGCATTATTGTTACAACTAACCCAGACTGTTGCTGTTACAACTGACCCAGACTCCTATAGCCATGAACTAGCTAACATTACAGCCAACGGCTAAAACATTAGCACTAAAGACCTACACAGAATATATCCCCATAGACATACAAATAACATAATTTAAGTTTGATGAGTTTAACTGCAAAGCAGATAATGCGATTACAAATTGAAATAAAGTAGAAAAACTTACTTTTTGGCATACAAATTACTTTTTTCATGTTAAATTGTCTGTGTTCGACAAAATCTGCTGATTTTTCACATGTGATAGCAGAACTGAATTGGGCATGCACAGGATGAGTCACATCATTTGAAACTTAGCCCTGATTGGAGAAATTGAAAGTGTTACAACTGACCCACGTTACAACTATCCCCGGTCTCCCCTACAGTGTGTTGAGTTTCTTCTTCTCTTCTTTGACATTTCTTCAGTGTGACTGCATCCACAGAGAGAGAGGGTTCACTGCTCATCAACTGTGACACCAACATGTTGTGTACTTGCTTTAGATGTTAGTTTGACAGAAATGTAGAGACTTTTTATTTAAATGTGAGTTGATTAAGACCATTAGCACATAGGAATTAGCACAAGGGATCAAAATGAAAGAAATGCCAACCATGTTACCTGGAACACAGCTGACAGGTTATCAGGGAATAGTATGACTGTTGTCATACTTTATTCCTACATTTAGTGTTTTTCATTAAAAATAATACATCACCTATTATAAAACCTTTAAAAATTATAATTTCATAGTAATTCACTGGATACTTTTAGAAAGGATTAATGTAGCTGATCTAAACTGTAGTTCATAGTCTAGGTACAGCATTTATATTACACTGAGTGAATAATTACAGTAAACTTCACTACCTGATTAAAGGAGCATTTGTGTTCCATCTGTATTATCTTCAGCAATATATCAACAAAGCAATTATTTCATGAAACATGGCTCATTTTGATATGATTCAGTGGTTTAATGAGGTGGCTTCCTGCTGACATTTGCACAATCTGATCCACAACTGCAAAGTGCTCCTTTAAATCATTACATTCATACTCCGTGTTTATAGAAACACAGAAAATGAAAACGTCTTTATTCTTTAATTTTTCTCCTAAAACAACCTGTGATTTTTGTGTGATCAATCTTATAACTGTTGGCTAAACGGCAATAAAATTGATAAGGTAGATTTCTAGAGGGGGGAATAGTATATAATGTTATAAAACCCTCTAAATTCAGTTGATATCAGCTCTCAGAAATCCATCATCAAGCCCAAACTTCATATTTTCAAAACCTCCAAAATGAATGCGTCATTCACGTCTTCTACGACTAAGATTCTCTGTAACCAGATATTAAATGTTCATTTTATTTAAATATTTCAAAAATTGTCAGAGCTTCAGCTTGACAGTTAAAGGATTTTGAACACTACTCGGGTGTGTTTTGGAGATAACTTGCTTGCTTAGTAAAAATAACACTGTTTTCTTCACATTTTTGGCTGATATGAATTCTAACCCTCGCTATAGAATCACTCTGACCAGCCTCAGACTCTAATGTGACACACACAAAACAGGGAGGCACACAGGATTCAGTCGAGTCACATCATGCTTTTATGACGAAAAAGGAGCTCATTTACAAGACAGACGGTATATAAAACATACATTTAAATTAAAAAAGAAGTCATATGTGTTCTATAGACAAATACATTATTGTCTTATCCTTCCCTTTGAGACCAAGCAGCCATGGGACTGAGCAAAACATGGGCGATCCCCGGAGAGAAGAAACAGCCGATAAATCCTATTTTACTATACCTACACTATTTACAGTTCAACAGTCATTTTCCTCTGTCAGACATGGCAAGGAGGTCTACAGATTGGATGACATGATATGGCTAATAGATCTAATATGTACAGTTCCTGTTCTTCTTCTCCAAGGATCCACTTGCTATGGCACAAAATTTACATGCTAGAAATATTCACGTACACTCAGACGCTCAAGAAGCCGGAGAGGATCAGAGTCCAGGTTTGGTATTGATTGTATAACAGTCTCTTTGACATTAATGATTGATCGTTTTAACGCCATTCGACCTGATAAGCTGCTGTTTTTACGTTGGCTCTGCATTTAGTTGGAGCTCTCGGCACCCATTCCTAGGTTTCAGCGGTCAGCGACAATCACGCGAAAGAGGAACAAATATCAAAGAGTGATGGATGGAAAATGTTCTGAGATACTCAACGAGGTCAGTGCCAGGCTGATAGATAGATAGATAGATAGATAGATAGATAGATAGATAGATAGATAGATAGATACCTTAAGTATCAGTATTATTTTACCTGTTTGTATTGAATCAGAGCGCACCAAGAAATGCAGAGCTATACCAAATGAAAGCTTCCTCTAAAGAGTGGGAGAGGCAACAGAGCGTTTTATTACCCCAGACCTGGAAAAAAAAAAGCATAAAAGCTGGCACCATCTCGTTTTAAGAGGAAATCATTACAACAACAAAAAAGAGGTGTAGAAACCTAGGAATGAGTGCCAACCAGGTCTATGAGAGCTCTGTATGCCTCCTCCTACTCCAGAGAGACTTTGAGAGAGTGACAAGATTCAAGATAGATCAATGAAAGTATGCCATTAACAATCCTGTCCCCACACAGCATGATTGATCAGTCCCACCACCCTGCTTGGAATATCAATAGCTTTATCAACAGCTTACACATCAGAGCAGATCATCTGTTTGAAGATAGATATGTGTAAAAGTACAATCATCCCAAGTAAACAAATGCTTCTTTATATATATATTCGTGAATGCCGGTGACTCTTTGCCCCCTGGCTTTAACTTGTACCAGATTAAAACACACGTTAGTCGTTTCAGCCAGTCCCATGGCCAGCAACGATGGCACCCATGGCTATCTGTACAAGTGTAGGTGAGAGTTTGGCAAGACCAATCACTGTATATAAAAGGCATGCATAGATTTAATCTGCTAAGACCACAAGAAAGAAATTTGTTTTTTTTTTCTTCTCTAGAGAGTAGCTGATCTTTTGCTGAGCAGCACTTAATCATATACAGAGAAAGAATAATGCTGTGAAGTTTTCTGGGGGGAGGGTTTGGTGAGACTGGTGGTGGGGGTTTAAGTGTGTAATCTCCAGACTTAGAGCAGTTTGCTTTTTGATGAGATGGAGGCCTCTCCTGCTCCCACTGCAGGCAGAAACACACCCAGTGCCAAGACAGGGGTCACGCTATGGCTATAAGGAAATCAGTGAAGCACTGACTTATGAAGCTAACAGTCAATTTTCTCGCTTACCTGCTTGAGACCCCGAGCTGTTGCTTTGGTACAACAGTCATCAGGATTTGTTTCCTATACTCACAGTGACCACTGGGGGTCAGTATTGTCACACAGAAGGAAATGGAGGTGATTTTGTTTGTGTGTGTGTGTGTCTGTTGGGGGGTGGGTGGGGGTCTGGTCAAGGTTAAGATGAAGCATTTGTCTGTCTGAGGTGCTCTAAAGTGTTTCAGCAAAGCTCTGCAGCATGCTCACTTATATCAGGCGACAGCGATTGTTTGCATCACCGCCTCTTTGCCTGAGAAACTCATCACAGGTCATATCTCTGTCTGACACTGATGCTGTTAAACAGCTAAAAGTCTATTTGCATGACACTCTGTCTGAGAGGCCCGTTATGGAAATGGGACTAATAAGCCAAGTAATCACCCAATCAAGCCAGGCTCGCTCCTCTGTCATCCTATTACTGCTCGTCTCAGCTCTGATAAATCTCAAGTCTAATCCAATCAAAACCAGCAGCTGTAGGACGCGGAGCAAGAGATGGATTTATTTAGAGCTAACATGGAATCAGAAATGACAGGAGACAAAAATGTAGAAATGTAGTCCTGAAGATACGACTAATATGGTTCTTTTGATGTTGTTGTGGCCAAAATTGTAAGAAAACCGCTTAAAGCGTTTAAAGGAAAGCTTCCCTCAGTGTGCTAATGGAATGGAAACAATGGGACACACACCAAAAAACCCAAATATGAATAATTCAGGCTTGACGCCACGACTGTGGTGTGTGTCCAAAGGGTTTTTTTCGTCTTGTTTTGTTGTGGGTCTTTGAAGAGTTTCCTCAGTGGAAGGTACGCTAACGGTGAGGTTGCTTCTGCTCCTGCTGTAAATGGGACGTCTAGACTACGGTGTACCAACCGCAGGCAAGGACAAACCAGCGGAGGGAGCGGGGGATATCTCAGCCTACTTTCTCAAGAATCGTGGCAGAGGAGATGAATCAAGCTCGCCTCCACTGGTATCTACAAACACAGAGAGTCTGTCAGTCAGAGTCAGGCAGGCAGCGGCTCAGCTGCAAAGCTGTGTTGTGTGCTGCAGCCTTTTTGAGGAGAGCTGCTGAGGATTTTTTTTTTGGAGAAGTGTCTTTTTTTTAATCAGTTTAGCATACCAATAAAACCTTTGAAAGCAAACCTCTGCTAGGAAATTTAAGATGCAGGACATTTTTTTTAACAGCATCTAGCTTGAAGCAAGCTTTTGGAGCTTGAATAGACACAAGTGCTTCGTTCCAACCCCGATCAGCTGGAGGTGTCAGGTTTTTAATGAATGGACTACCTCCTTGTCAAGATGACTCAGTGTACCTCAGTAGGCAGAAAGCGAGCGTATAGGCGTTTAGTCACGGCTCTGCAACAACCCAACCTCTTTTCTGCATTTGCAAGTTAAATTGTGTCAAGATATCATCAAGAGAAAGTACGTACAGTACAGTTCACAGAGTTTCACACGCAGAGAAAGATCCCAGAGTGGCACTGTGCAGAGAGGGAAAAGTTCCAGACATTTTTATTTTAAGGAATGGGTGTGTGAAAAATGAGAACCAGTGTTTTTTTTTTGTTATTTTGTTTGTTTGTTTTGATTTTCAGGGAACCTGGGTCACCCCTTCCTTTCATCTTTTGTCTCCAATGATCTAATCACTGCTCCGTGTTTGATGGTATCACGAGGAGCAACACATCATAAGACAACAACACTTACTCACCAGTCACAGTGAACACGTGTCTACTACCGCACAACCATATTCCAGCCTAATACTGTGAACAGGGACAACGAGGAGATGAAGAAAGAAGACGGGGGCGGGGGACGGGAGAGGGGGCCACGAGGACGGTAAAGAGGGAAGAAGGAGAAGAAGGTCAAAAAATGAAAACACACCATCTACGCTTACAATTTGAAATCGATGTTTACACAATAACACCATCCACAATCGCTACGCACATTCTCACTGTCATCTAAACCTAAGTTTGCACTGAGAAGTACCGGGGGATGGAAACACAGAAGGAAGGGCTGAGGGAGAAGAGATATCCACGAAGGCAACATCCTGTTCTCAACACCACCAGAGCCAAAATGGCTGCAGACCCTGTCAAAGACACTGTTAAAAAAAAAAAACAGGCTAATTTGTTCATCTATTCTTGTTCGGCCTCATGAATCTTTAAGAGCTGTTCAGTTATTCATTCTGACAGAGAGGCTGTGGTTTCATCATTCGTTACAAGTGACAAAAATGGAGTTTGCAAGATTTAACTCGCAAAGGAGTCTGAGGGTGTCTCTTACCTGGGGGAAATGATTTTCAAACCATTAAGTTGCTATATAAAGCACCGTTAGACCCTCTGCTACCCCTGACATGTGTAAATAGCAGCTATTTTTCTAATCTAACTAATCTTTTGGCCTTTTGTTATTGCTATATCCATTCTTCCATCCTCTTCCGCTTATCTATAGTCTACCATGGTTTTATTTCTTTGTTTTCTTTTTAAATTCTATGAAACAACATTTAGCTTTAACATATTTTCCATTACTTTAAGGTTCTCTTCAGAGGCAGGGACATTAGCAGTGATAGCTATATGTAAATAGACATATTTACCTCACCACAGGAAAAAAAATGTTTTGTTCTTTTTAGTTATTTTATTATTATTATTTTTAATCATCATTATATATATATATATATATATATATATATATATAAATATTAACAGGATTTCACCACACAACAGGACACCAGCCCATTTCTCTTCCTCCTTTTTTTGTGGCTTCGATCCATTGCTCATACCGAGGCTCTCTGGGCTCTGGATAGCTTTAGCTATATCCACTTTTCCATTGTTAGTTTCTTTAAAATATTAATGTTCAGCTTGGTGATTTAAGTATCTGATTAGGTCTGTCATTACAAAAGTTTTTGGGGTGTTCCTCCCCTGCGTTTAACTTTGGTGAGCTTTGCTTATTTGCCTATGCTGCTGTGCACATGTTGTGCATACTGAAACGCACACACATGAGGCTCATTGGCCGGTCACTGCTGAAAATCCGTCGATTCCTGTCCCCAGCTGATCGATCGGCGCACCTCTAATTTGTTCTCATTCAGGATTTGGTTGTATTAAAAGACACTGCAGTGTGTGAGCTGCTCAGTTTTCATGTAACTAAAGTTAACATCACATTTATTATTACAGTGTGATGTATGGACATGTCCATTAAAAAAAAATGGCAGCAGCTAAAATGTCAAATTCGAGTATTCAATAAGCCAAAGCTGTCATCAGGATGAGTGAATCAGGCTGTGTTTTACAGTCTATGGTAAATCCATGATTAGTGTGTAAAGTTTTAATTTCACAGCTTTTAGTAACTAGCAACTATCAGTTTCATCTGTTAACTTGCAAACATTTTTTTCTTCTCCACAGAACAGCTTTAGATCAAATCTCAGCTGTGAATGAACTTAACGCTCTGCCTGCTTTAGGCTTACGTGCACCTTGAGATCTGAAAGGGTGCTACTGCATGAGGTGTTGAGAAGAGGACAATCCCACATGGAGGACGAAGAACATTAAACAGCCAAAAGGTCACAGAGAACAACTGAAAAAAAGAAAAAGAAAATGAATTGAAGGACAAACAGAACACTTAAAAACAATTTTTTTTTTGTCTTTTTAGTCTTTTTTTCCATTTTTAAAACCACAGTACTACTCTCCACTATACGATGCACATGGCGTGGGTAGGGTTACACGACTTCATTTACATTTTAAATCCTCGGTCTCCAGCCAGGGACCCCTCCCAAAGGAGGACCCAGTGGGGGTGTGTGGGGGA
This sequence comes from Aulonocara sp. 'chitande type north' Nkhata Bay, assembly GCF_057382095.1. NCBI lineage: Eukaryota > Metazoa > Chordata > Actinopteri > Cichliformes > Cichlidae > Aulonocara > Aulonocara sp. 'chitande type north' Nkhata Bay. The sequence goes on along the minus strand of NC_141361.1, from coordinate 23,152,393 downwards.
TTTGGGTGAGGAGGGGGGGAAGCACTGGGCTAGGGGGGCAGAGACATTCGCACACCGGCCCTCTGAGAGACAGACAGAGAGCAGCGAGTGCTGCACTTTGTGATTTGTGGATTTTTATTGGTCCGTGTGTCGCTGAGTGTTGTTCCTATCAGAAAAAATCACCTCAATGTGGTTCTATCTCCTCTGAGCACGTGCGTGCGTGTGTGCGTGTTATGAGGTGAAACTTTATGCAAGCCCGGTGACAGCAGATGGTCTTGTGATCATTGCGACAGCTTGTAGGATGGCAGTGGCAATAATTATATAACTGAATCATGCACACACTACTGTATAAAAATACAACCTACACAACTATGGCTTAGCTTATACACTCACGAATTCACATCACTTCTCTCTCAGAGAATGGACTTTTAGCTTTATGGCTCCACATAAAGTATTGCTGGAATGTTTTACAGTTTATCAGAGTAAATATGCATAACCATTCTCACTCTGTAGGCTAGTTATTTCACTTTTCCTGAGAAAAGGGGCTGTACGTGTGCCGCCTTCCACTCGTAGGATGAGGGTGTTAATGTGTGTTAATGTGAACACCTCCTAGTGGGCCCGTGTGTCCTCTGTCTGCCTCTAGGTATGAACCAACTCGCCAGGCTGCTCCCCCCTGGCAGCGCTGGTAGGGTTGGGTGTCCACCAACACAGCAGGGACGAGGGGCAGGAGGCAGGTTGACCCTCTCGTGTTGAAGAAGAGCACGAACGGGATGCAGGGCAGAGGGAGCAGAAGTCACCTGCCTCTTCTACCCAGCAACCCTCTTGTGGCCACCATCCCGGTCCCTCCTGTGTTGGTTGGCATGGTTACAGTGGTGGCCTGTGACCGGTGGGCACGACTTTCAAACCAAACCCACCGGGCCACAGGCAGCTACAGCAACTCTCAGCCGGTGCGCTCGTCCCAAACTCACACAGCTAATGTTGTAAAACCTCACAAAGCTCACAAAGAAGAAAAAGCCAGATTTTTTTTCTTGCTTTACGCAAATCTTATTATTTTTCAGCTTTTGTGCATAAAAGCAAAGGCCATATGATAATATTCATAAAACATTTTGCTCTTTGTTATCCTTACTCCTCAGCGGTGGTCTGAATAAATAGAAAAACATATTTAACTGTCTTTCAAAGCTATGTGTTTTTGTGAGTGGTACAAACTTACAGCTTAAAGCTACATGCATGATTAGCAGCACGGCAGGCTTTAGAGAGAGTGATTAATGGACAGAAGCTCTCTGTACTGAATTTCTTTTCAAATCCCTGACTCTACAAAAAAGAGAGAAATTGAAATTAAAAAGGAAACCTTATCATTTCTCATTAAAATAAATGAGAAACAGGACTATCACTGTTCCACAGGCCAGTGATCGTGCCAATTTACATCTTATCACCTATATTTTCTTTCTTCTGTGCCTATTAAGCATAAATGACAAGTAGCTAGCACTCCTTAAGGTATAATTTAAGCAAATTTTGACCACAAGCTGAATAAAACTGCTGAGAGATCAGGGTCACAAATCAGACCAAATTGAGAAGTGGCTCCGGTTTTGATGTGGGCGCTCGAATGAGTGGAGCCACGGACAGGGGCTTGTGCTGTCAAGCTTCTTTGCGAGTCAGAGGCTGTGTGCGTTTGCGTGCGTCAAACACGTTTATGGGACGTGCTCATGCCTCCCCTGAGGGACCCCTGGCTGCGTTGTTTCATATCATTTTCATGTTAAACTTCCTGGTCCCTCCTGAAGAGCTTCCAGTGACGGGTTCAGATTTCCGGAAGGAGTACTCCACTGTGAAGTTGTTCCTGCGTTGTCCGCGTCCCCGGCTCCACACGAACAACAGCAGGAAACAGAAGAGGACAACCCCGAGGAACGTGATGCAGCCCATTGCCGTGGAGACCAAGATGGTGGTCAGGTCAAAGGTGAACTTGAGGAAAACGCGTGTGCTGTTTAGATTTGTGTCGTTGAAGAACTCGCTGCTGTACAGTGAGCGGTTGAGAAAGAAGGCTGAGGCGGCATCCAGCGGTTGGCCACGCACCGTGAGTGTGGCAAAGTAGGTGTCATTGCCTCCGGCGTTACTGGCTATGCAGATGTATGTCCCACTGTCAGTGAGCTGGGCGTAGCGGATCTCCAGGGTGCCACTTGGGTGAACTATAATGCGCCCTGAACTCTTAGTTGTGATCCGCCTGCGCTGTGGGGAAATCCAGACAATAGAAGGGGGAGGGTCTCCTTCGGCTCGACACAGAAAACTCACCGGTTGGCCTTCACGAGCGATCATCTGGAGAAAAAGAGTGAGTGGATGAATAAATGCACAAGTTTAAAAAAGCACAGCAGATATCTATATGTAGGAATATTTTAAAAGCTTAAAACAACCTTGTTTATGGTTGTAGAAAGTTTAACAAACTCATCACCATTCATTACCTGCTGCAGTTTTCGGTTGCGTATCTTAGGCTTCTGGCATGTGAAGTGATCGAAGAGTGCAGAATCGGTGAAGGAGCTGAGGCTGACGCCTTGCACCTCCACCGGCCCCGCACACACCGGCACTCTGCCGTCAAAGTTGAGGGTCTTGCGTCTTTGCAGGATCCACAACAGACGGCAGTCACACATCAGGGGGTTCCCGTCCACTCTGAGGGTCTCCAGACTGTTGACAGAATGGAAGGAGCCCTCTTCCAGTGTCTGCAGGTCGTTTGAGGAGAAGTTGAGCACGCGAATCTGTCGGAGGCCTCCGAGGGCATGGGGCTCCACCGTCATCAAACCTGTGCTTACCATGATGAGCTCCTTCAGCCTCAGCAAGTCTTTGAAGGCCCAAGGCTCTAATGTGGTGATGGGGTTGTAGGACAGGTTAAGGTGGGTGAGGTGGGCAAGGTTCTTAAAGGAGGACGAGGGGACAGAAGTGATGTTGGTGTTGGTGATGGAGAGCCAGTGGAGGTCCAGGCCCTGAAAACTGAGAGGGGAAATGTACTCCAGGTACGGCCAGTGGTCGATATCCAAACCCCGCAAGTTTGACAGCTTGCGAAAGTTCTGGTCCTCCAGGGCAGTGATGCTGAGGTGGCGAAGGCGAAGAGTGACCAGGCTGCGGAGGTAGGACAGCGTCTGACCAGAGATGGATGTCAGGTTGCAGCGCTCTATTGTGAGGTCCTCCAACCCCAGCAGACCTGAGAATGCCTGGAAATAAGAAAAACATAATGGGAATCTGGGAATCACTGTTTGCTTATACATATACATATATATTTATTTATGTTTAAGTAAGACAAACAGACAAAACTTGGTTCAGTATTTCACCAGAACACATTTTTGTTGTTGCTACTGTATGTGAGGTACATGCCAAGAAAAGGACTCGTTTAATTTTTAATATTTCATAATCATTCTCAAAGGAAAATATCAGATTTGTGGCCATAGCAACCAGCTCCGATTATGACGAGTTTTAAAAGTGCTGAGACATTTTTCTGGTTTTCTCTGAGGTCTTTGTGTTTTAATAGTGCCTTAATCTCTTAATACGTAATTAGAAACAATAAATTCAAATAAAAGTAACAGAATCATTTTTTACACACTCCATTTGAATGTGTGCTGCTGTTATTGTAAGTATTGCAGTATAACAGTAAAACAATATTTCAATTTATCATTTTATTTTTTGACACAGAAAAAAAATATTCAGATGTGTTTGGTTTCTTCTAAGTGTAGTCTAAGTAACAAACCAAACACTGAGCTGAGTGCTTTTTTACTTATTCATGGGGAAGCTGGAAATGTGTTACATGGATGCTGTGTAACTGGTATCAGTGTTTTTATCTATGCAGGAAAACGAATAGACTTTGCCAAAATGTCACACCAGGATTTTTTAAAAATAAAGTGCAAATTATTGTATCCATTTCCCATTTCATCAATAAGCTCAATTCACTACTGGCCAGATGCTTAAGAGCTTACCTTGTGGGATATATAAACCAGGTCGTTGTCTCCGACCTCCAAGTGTTTTAGACTTTTCAGGTCCTGGAAGGTGTAGTCCAATAAAATCACCATCTTGTTCTCACTAAGGTCTAGGCTGGTAAGATTGCCAAGCTTGGCAAAGGCTCCCATGGGCACCAACTTCAACTGGTTCCCCCTTAACTTCAGCACTTTAAGACTCTGGAGGGTGGAGAAGGCATTCGGTTCTAACGTGGAGATGAGGTTCTCACTGAAGTCCACTTCCTCCAGTCGTGGGTACGGTGCCAGGTCTCCCGCCTGCACCCAGCGGAGCCGGTTCTTGCTGAGGTCTAGGAGCCGCGTCTCTGTAGGAATGCCCTCTGGGATGTTGGTGAGCCGCCGTCGCTGGCACGACACTGACCTTAGCTGGGCTGAACACTCGCACCGTGGCGGACAGGCGTGGCTGTTTCCTGGCAGTGTCAAGGTTATCATGGTAACCAGTGAAGTCGCCAGGACCCATCGCCACAGCTTCGGCCATGGCACTAAGGCACGCCCACCATGGCCAGGAAAGCCAGTCATGGCCCTGGTCCTCTGACTCCTCGCCTGTTACAGGCAGGGTGAGTGCGCCAGACACCTGCAAGACGAGACAAAGGGAAAAACAGGAGTTACAGAAAAGAAGTGAAGGGAGAAATAGAAAACAAGGACGGAATAAATATGTGATGAAGAAGGGAAAGAGGATGTAAGAAGATGGAGCCTATAATATAACCTATCAGCTCCCAACCTCATTAAGACAGGCCTAAATCCACAATGTTGTAAATTATCAATGTCTCCAGCAGTTTAAGTAAAGGAGTTGAGAATTTACTGCGGAGATTTGGGGCATTTCGTGACACAGCACTTAAACATCGCAGATGAGATCCCGTCACAGGAACAAGGAGCGCTTTAAGATAGTTTAGAAGATTTGTCTTTTCACTAATTCATCTGTGGTTTCAGCTGGAGAACCGGGACGCCTGGAGCCATGAGAGGGAGCTTCTTGCTTCAGCTGAATTCATGCATCTTGCATCTCCTCCGTTCTCCTTCCAGCAACGAGGCTGTCTGCTCCAGTTTGACAAACACAATGAATTTATTATAATCACCGTGCATAAACAAAGATGGAGCTCCTTAATAATCACAGTGTGTGTGGAAACCATGCACGCTGTGACGAGGAATAGGTGTTTGAGCCATTGCATGCATTCGAACAGGTACGCTTGGATGCAAGTTTGACATTTTGCTGGGTATGAATTAAAAATGCTTTGAGGGAAAAAGAGATGAATCATTTGTGCTTTAGCATTCCTTCAGGCAGCCGGTCATCTCTCCCACACACTGTTTTCAACATGAAGACAGTCAAAGAGCACCTGGCATTGGATCTGGAACACGGCTCTGTGTCCATCCAGCTAGCAGAAGTTTCATACTTGAGGAAGATGCCATTTAAAAAGAAAGTTTGGCTAGAAGAAAGTTTTTTTTCTTCTCTCAAACAACAACTACTGACCAGAAACCCCCAAATGTTAAACTGTTTGTTTATTTTTCAGATTCAATGGATATGAGAGAGAATATATCATCACCACCAGGGAGTATCATGTTAAAATGCACTCTGATGCTGTTTCATGTTAAAATGCACTCGGATGCTGGCAGAGGAGGAAGGCAGAGCTGAACAGATTAATAATATATGGGTTGGTTTGTGCGTAATGGGCAGTTTTCAGAGGGCCAGCCAAACAGTTAAAAGAGCCAAAAGTTGGTAGGCTCTCTCTTTTTGTCGATGAGGCCGTTGCTTCAAATTTCTTACAGGAAAACAGCCTCTAAAACGCCTAATCATATCCGACTGTTTCGATGCATTGGCATCAATGGGATCAAACGGGATGAAATGGGATTTAAGCTAAATATAAATGACAGCTGACAAATTCTATGCACACATATGCACATACTCGTATTTTCACACACAATCACACAAACTCAAGCTGTAGGAAAAAAAATCCTCCAGAGATTCTGTCTCATCTACTAAGCCTCAAGGTGGATAAGTCCTTCAATTTTTGACAGGCCTGGAAAACACTGTGTTTACAGATCCCATATCTGAACAATCTGGTAGAAATCTGGAACAATCTCTCCTTTCGCTGGGAGACAAAACTCAAAACACAGAGAAGCTGCTGTGCAGAAACAGACTGACCCACTTCTCAGCAGCAACTCGGCCTCGCACTGTCAACCATCAGCAACTCACCATGACCACAACAACAGAGCGGCAAACTCGGTGGAATAGTGCCCAGGAGAAAAACAGAGAGATCAGAAAAACTAGCAAAATTCTATCAAAGTCCTGAAATAATGAGATTAAATTGCACATCAGGTTCTGTGTCCTCGTGTCTTCATGGTGACTGTTGTGGAAACACTGATGATTTTTCTCCTTCTTGCACCTTTTACCCTGCTAAAGATTTAGATTGCATCCCATCAACTATCATCCAAATAACATGAAATGAAACATGAAATTTTAAAGGAACCACGAAGTTAAAAAGTAGTGCTTTTGGTCACTATTTTGCTGCAAGTCAAAGAATTTACATCTTTAACCCTTAATCACACAGGCCTAGAGACTGGTGGGCAGGGACACAGACTTTATTAATCCCACACTGTTACAACAGCACAAGTGTCAGCAAGAAATAAAAAAATAAAAATCCATCCATTTTTTCAGCTGGGATGTTGGAGCCTATTCTAGCTAGCATAGGGTGAGAGGTGGGGTACACCCGGGACAGGTTGCCAGTCTGTTACAGGGCTAACACAGCGAGACTGACAACCATTCACACTGAGATTCACACCTATGAGCAATTTAGAATTACCAGTCAATGTGACCTCACTAACTGCATGTCTTTGGACTCTGTGGACTCAGAGAGAACCCACACAAACACAGGAAGCACATGTTAGCTCAACACAGACGGACAAAGTGCACAAATAAAAAAAAAGGCAAAAAACTATACAAGAGTTATTTCTACCATTCACAAATTGTCTCTATATAGAGTAAATACACCCACAGAGAATTTTTCATATTTGGAAAAGGTGTAGTGGGAGTGATAATACACACAAGTACATTTTTGCAGGTATCTATTGTATGTGTGGATTATACAGTCTGACTGCTGTCAGGATGAAAGACAACATTCTTTGTTTCCTTTTTTAAAATCAAAATATCTTGAAAACGTAAATTGGCATTCATGGTCCCCCGAGGATGTTCTATAAAAGTTTTTTTTTTTTTTTTTTTTTTTTTTTTTTGTGTGTCCCGTTTGGATCTTTAGCCATCAGAATTGTTGTCTTAAGGCCAAGAAAGATGCCAAGCGGATTTATTTTACCAAGTGGATCATCATGGCCTTGCCATATTGGTCCATTTGATTGACCTTTATTATAATTATGAATTTATTTTATTTTCAGTTGCTACAAACGGGACAGACATGACTGGGGGATAGGACAGGGAGAAAGAATGAAAGAAAGAGAGGGAGAGAAAGAAAACCAAAGGGGAGAAGGTTTATAAAAGGTTACACAGAACATAGTTCAGTACTTGTGATTTAATGCTCATTTAAAAAATGTTAAGATTTTGGCACGTTATTGTTAAGATGTTGAACATTTGCCTGTAAAAAAAACCTTTTGAGTTAAAATTCTGACACATCTAGCGAAGATGTGCCCTGAGAGCGTGTTTGGGGCTACTGTGGGCAGACACACGAGCCCCAGTACCAACGTGAAATATAGGTCACATCTGGGCTCTGCACTATGGGGCCCAGACAGGTCCCAGTGGGATATCCAACAGTGTGGGTTGCCCACACTAAGCAAAGAGAGGCCCACAATGGGGCATATTATAGGGAGCGTACCCACAACTGCCCTACTGGGGCCCCACCTAGACCCCACAGTGGAGAGCTAATGCCATGGTATATTAGCGATACCAACTGGTGTGGAGTGTGGACCAGAATGTATTTTAAAACAGAAAAGAAAACAACTATCAGCTGCTCATTTAAAAAAAACGGGGTCACCACAACAGGTATATCTGCATGGTTCATTTAGCAGAGTTTTACACCCGATGCCCTTTAGATGCAGCCCCCTGCAGATTTGTGCTTTCTCCCATGGGATTTATTGCTTATTAGGCAAGTATGTAAACTACTACACTATAGATCATCTCACTAAAAACCAACCAACCAACCAGCCCTCCACTCAAATCCTCTGCATAACATGTTAGTATGTTTAAGAAATTTGAATATTCTCTGATACCAGAATTTACTGATGTTTTGAATCAGCTGTCTTATCTCAGCCTCATAATTCTGACACTATTTCTCCACAGTTGTCACATTTCCCTGTCTTGTGTTTCCTAACATACAGACCCCACATGGGATATCCTATATAGGCCCTATATGTGTTTTCTATAGACAGCCTATAGTGGGCTACCCACAGAATTCCCTCTTGAGAGCAGAAAGGGCAAAAATACGAACATAGAGTTTGGGTTTGGACAGGGTTTGCACACAAAAAAACACAGAGCACCCCATAGGGCAAAACTGCCGTGAGCCCATTTTGATCCCATGTGGAATAGATGCAGGTTGCCCACACAGCCTCACAGCTACCCACTGTGGGCCTGCATGGGCATGGTTGCTGGGCAGACATTCAGCTCTACACACAGCTGTTCCCATACATAGCCCGCTGCACGACTATAAACTCTTCACTCAGTGTATCCAGTGTCTCCATGTGTGTGTTAGTGTACATCTTGCCCAGCTCTTTGGCATTGTGATGGATGCAGCCTGTCTCCGCACCCCCATGAGAGTCATCCTACGGGTCAGTGGCAGAGTCACAGTATGAATCACTGAGCTTACATCGTCAAGGCAGACAAGGTCCTTACTGCTTGACTCAAGGACAGACTTGGATTCCTTAACACACACACTCTCTATCAGACACATGGGCCCAGTGCTCTACGCATCATCTCATGAGCAGGTGATAAATACACACCTTGACTCTGACTCCCAGGCCACATACTGAAAGAACATTTTTATATGTTGTTGCTTTAGTTGCTTTCTTTTAGATTAGCAGCCTGTCCCTCAAAGTTTAAAAGCTCAGTCTTACATCTTATCCTGCACCTGGACAGTGGACCTGCACGGAAGTCACAACAGGAGTCCCTAAAGCTGCCATACAACCTGCAAATGATCATCTTCCAGATGTTATGGTAACAACAGGGGCAAATCCCACAGTTGTAGCCAGCGAGGAGAGTCACAGGCCAGCTGTCCAAGGAGAAAAAAAAGAAGAATGGAAGGAGAAACAGCCCAGAAGCTAAAAATAACTAAAATTTGATGGCTGACCTAATGAGCAGATGTTTTGGAGCAACATTCTTTCTCAGCCACTGCACAGGCAAGACACTGATGACCACAGCCAGATGTTTCAGACACCGGTTGTTTCACCTGCTTTATACAGTCAGGTTAGTCTGATTATAAACACCACACACTCTTCCCAGGGCTGGACTGGGACAAAAAAATCGGCCTAGAGACCGGCCCCCCAGGTATTATAGGAAAAGCCATTTTTAAGGAGCCATTGGAAACTCTACTAACTAACCTTATGAATAAAATAAAGTTCACTATCAGTAACATCACAGCACCCACCCAGCTGTATAGAAACTCCGTCATGCTAGCTAGTAGCAGTAGGAGTTATTGTAACTGACTGTAAAAAGTCAGCACAACGAAAATAAACTGCACCTAAACTTGGTTTATATCTGACCCAGATAGACTGCAGGTCATAACTTCTTACCTGAAGAGCAGTTCACCTGGCACTCGGACCGGCGGCCGCCTCGGGTCTCTCCTCCTCCTGCCTCCCCTTTCTCTCATCCACCTGCTGGCCTCCACCACTTGCTAATGTTACTGAATCTGTGGAAGCTCCGCGATGCCACCACCAAACAACTGAGTTATTTTTACACGTCTCCCAGCATCTGGCCAATCCACCACCTTTCATTGTTTATACCGTTACCAAAAAAAATAAATAAAAATCATTGGCCCATAAAAACGAACAATCACCATCGGCCCACCGGTCAAATGCCCGTATGCCCAATGGCCAGTCCAGCTATGACTCTTCCCAAATAACTGCAGGGAAAATAACATCATTGTGGTTTGGTGTGCATTTGTATTTGTGTGGCAGTGTGCCTGACCGTAAATAGGTCATGCATGTTGACTGGTAGCCTTTACAAGCCTTTATATTTAGCCGGCAGAGCGTAGAGCTCCTCTCCCCAATATCCCTTCTTTAGTGTCCCTTCTTCCTCAGCTTTCTCGCTCTCCTTCACTCTCTCTCTCTCTCTCTCTCTCTCTCTCTCTCTCTCTCTCACACACACACACACACACACACACACACACACACACACACACACACACACACACACACACACACACACACACACACATAATAAAGACCTCTCAAAAATAAAATCACACTTTAGCTTTCGTGATGGAGGTGCAGTCAAGCAGTCAGCATGTTATTAGAGAAAGCTTTTACATTTTATTCCTGCAAACAAACAGAGTCGCTAACTTGACAAGTTTTTATATATCAGAGGAAAGCTGACAGTTTGTACTTTCCATTGCTAAGTAGCTATAAGTCCAATATTAAATCTGTGCTTAGTCACTCCATTTTAAGCCCAAGTCAAGTGTGGAATAGAGTTTAGCAGGTCTTGTGGGGTTGCACCCAGTGCCAAAGAAGAAAGGAAAGTAAGGGGGCATTTTAATGAAGATGAGAGTCAGACAAATCTCTGTTTTGCCACATTATTGTGATCTACAGTGAATATTAACTAATGCAAGTCAATATAAGTAAGCCTAAAACGTCAAATTAAGTGTTTTTGTGCTGCTCGTCATCAAAGTTAGAGCTCCTGAAGGATCAACAACTCCCTGACTGCATTGCAGAAAGAGAAAAAACAAAAACAACACCCAAACTTAAATCCTAAATGACCACAAAGGAAAACTGAAATCAAAATATAATTAGGGCGGGTAAAGAAAAAAACAAAGAGGAAAAGCCAGAGGAAGAGGCTCACAGTACAGGATCCCCACAGTGATGAGAGGAACAAAGCTGCAGTGGGAATGCACACATATAAAATATGAAGCGGAAGAAAAGTAAAACAGAGGAAGTACACAGGAACACACACAATGTAGTAACTAGATCAACATCTTCAAAGTTTTCAGTCATTTGTCTGCAACATCCAGTGACGGCAACACTGTGACCATAAACCAAAGCTCCCAAAGCGTCTGTAAAAACAGAACATTTTCCAAGCTGCACTTCACTGAGCTGCAGAATGCAACGTGAAGGACACTGCAGTTGTTTGAGTTTGCATAAAGAGATGATACTCATGATGGTGCTCTGTGCCACACTACCATATCATCGCCGTTCTTGAAGTACTCTGAGTCACAGAGTCTGCGAGTTTGGACTGATCGAGACTGACATGCAGTCTGCTTTGACCTTCAGCTGATTAGAGCCAAAGACAAAAACCTTTGACTCGACTGCAGCTGTAATGTTTAAATGGACTACACATTGCTATATATAAGATCTAGCTCATATTCAGCCTGAGATGCACTCACTTGCTCACTTTCAGGAATCTACTAGGCACAAGTTTGAATTACGGGCAGAAATAATGTTGCTACATCTGCATCTTGAATCAAGACTGTACAAGATATGGAAGACACAATGAAAACAAGAAAGGGGCTAAACAACTTCCCTCAATCATACCATCACAGGTTGTAGTCCTCAACCAAATATCACACACTGAAATGGCTCAAGGTAAAAAGTCTTTCCATGAATCTCTAAAACCAGATTCTCAATGACGTAGGAGCTCATCTGCTTCATGATCCTTCACAATTTACAGGTTATTGTAATGTGTGATGTGCAGCAAGCAGGTGAAAAGTTGACTGAACTTTACAAACTAATTCGAATTAAAGTCAAGGAGGTTCACAAACAGTCATAATTATGATAAATCTGACCAGCAAATATAAGCTTGACCTTGAGAAAAGAGACCCATTGAGACCCATTAGGTGATCATTCTGTGCAGGTTTCACAAAAATCAGACTGACACTGTGGGATGAGCAGCAATTCTTGTGAATTGTTGAGACGCCATTGCATAAGCTCATCGCTCTTCCAGCTAATGAAGGTGGCCAGTGTAAGGCTAGCTAGACCTGAGGTCCCAGTGCAATATGAATTTGGATATTCTTCTATGTAGGCAGTTATCAGAGAGGGCCTTGCCTATTTCACCAAGACACTATCAAACCACATTCTGCACACATTACAACATCATTGCTTCACTTTAAACCAGCGTGCGGTCCAGACCTGCCACCCACTAGAAACACATGACACCAAATGCAGCTCAGAGATATTTTTTTTCCAGTTTTTAACTACCAGGAATTATTCTCCTCAATTTTGAGGCCGTTACAGAGAGGTGGTCTGAAAAAAAAGTGACGCAACACGGTGGTAAACATGGCCCTGTCTCATTTTTTAAAAACATTTTACTTTGATCACATTTAAAATTAGCATGCAATTTTCTACGGTTCTTTTTAAATGAATTTAGGGGTTTACATGATTTGCAAATGATTACATTCTGTTTACATTTCTATTTTACACTGCATCGAAATGCCCTGTTTTGAAAACCCCTCTGAAAACCCTTGTTCGCCCTGAGTCTCAGTGGTTGCACTAACCATCATGCTCATGCTGTTGAGCTGTGGATGCAAAGTAACATATCTGCACTGTCAGTCTAAATCCTATCATATACTCCTGACAATGCAGCACGGTGAGACGTGTACAGCACACCCCGCGTATCATCACCCTGTGCTGATGACTGTCTCCTCATACTGTGGATGATGTTTCATGAAATGAAAGATGCTTTCTGACTCACAGTATTCTACTGTATTGTTTCCCCTCTAACCAGGCGATCCCCAAAATACTTCACAGATCTCTGTGACTTCTCTCAGATTCCACCTCTGTTTCTTTCTTGACAAGCACTACAAAGCGAGACAGCAACTGATGCTGAGAGTTAGTTAGTTAGCAAAAAAAGTGTCATGAACTAAGAAAGCTGAACCTTTGCCTCAGTTGTTTAACTGCATCAAAGTCTGCCTCGATCACAGAGAAACAGAAAGCCAGCGCACTGCATCGAGAACAATGCCTGACAGCCACAGAGGAACAACAACAACAGAACAAACAAAGCTAAAACAAGCTGAGCTAAAACCCCACAAGACAAGAAATAAACAAATAAAAATATATGTGCTGTTTGTTTATTAAGAGGAGAATCTCTTCCAGCTCTCAAACAGCGTCTTCAAAAAAAAAAATTACTTTCATCACGCCAGAAATAATCTAAATGTTGCAACAACTGTTTGTTAAAAAAAAGACTACACACACATATATGTGCACACACACATATATGTGCACACACACACCAAATGCCAACACCATAAATGTCCCTGATTTTAGACAGGAGCTGTCTGTGTTGGTGTGTGGGCAGAAGGTAACGCTAAATGGATTAGAAGGGAATGAGCCCAAAAGGTCGTTTCATCTGTGTGAGTACGAGTGTGTGTCTGTGTATGCTTTCACTTTGAACTTGAGCAGCACTGAGACCTTAGTGAGGGGTGACGCACACAGCAGGGAGTCAGACTGGCAAATGCTGTGACAGTGATAGCTTTAGTGTGTATCAGTTTCACTCGCTGCAACAGGAGGTGCTTAAAGTGATTAGTCACATGCAGCTAATCCATAAAATATGCTGACATAATGTCAATTAGTCAGCAAATAGCCACAGAAGTACCTTGGTATGGTAGCTTGGCTTTCTTTCACCTGAATACTAAGTAAAATGGTTTAAAAAGAAAAAGTCATCACGACTGGAGGTGGGGTGTTTTCGGGTTTTAGGAGATGTCAGATTTGAAGTTATTTAATGTGAGCTTTTGGTACAGATCTGGTTTCAGCTACACATCCAGGTATTATATAAAGATATCTTAAAGTTTTAATTTCTGCCAGATTTATGCTCTGCAACTGGCAGACAGGTACATCAGAAGCAATTCACTCATCATGTTTATTGTGGTTGGCCGTCAAATCTCACTGACTTTCAGTCTTTGGTCATCATGTTGCTGCCAATCGCTTCCAGTGCTGACACAGCTTTAGGCCCCTGAAGGTTTTAATCTATGTCAGACATTTCAATGAGGAGAGAGAATTAGAAGGAACTGAACATGATTTATTGATATACAGAATTCAGTTAAGGTATTTGCTGATTAGACTCCGATTGCCCATCACAGCCGAAGGGAATCCCAGCTGTGACAGGGATTAGTGCAGGACCCGTATGTCTAGACGCTGGTGGTGGAGATGAAGATGTAAGCTTCGATGGAACCTCAGTAACATGAGAGAGGTGGAAATGGGGAGTAGGTGGGATGCACAAAAGTGTCTGCCAGGGAGATTGACACATGCGCAGTGAGATTTAAAGCTTAGAGAGTGGAGGTTGATTGGCATGAAGAAGGTGGGCAGAAAGATGATTGGACTAGACTAGTGATGTCACAATGAGCTTGTTAGTATTGAAAAGTGGAAGTCATGCAAGCTTGGATCAGCCACCAAACACCTGGGAAGCAGACAGATGTATGGATAAAGCTCTTCTTTTTCAAACTTTTGCATACAATTTTCATTACAATTTCTACATTTCCTAGCAACCACAAACCAACAGGCTAAAATGACTCATTTGTAGAGTTTCTGCACATATAACATGTTAGAAAAGCATTGTATAGTTTTCATTAAACAACAAGAGCATGTAATTTATATCCACAAAAATGTAATTATGCATGATACACTGTAATGCCTAACCACCTAACACTAATGTCACAGACAAAATTTTACTGTAGTACTGGTATGGACTAGTTATTAGTAATTGCTGACAGTAGACCCAAGGCTAGCAGACTACCAACCAAATGACTGACTGATCGACTCAACAACCAAAATAACAGACCAATCACCTGGCCAACCAACCAACCTACTGAGCAGTAGAAAAACAAAACACCCAGCCTACTATTCACATGTTTTATTGATTTAATAGTAAATAACCATGACCTGAATATTAACATGAGCTCCAGTTCTCTTAGATCTGTATGCAAACAGTATGTATGTGATTTATTAATACACTGAGTGATTTTGTAAGTCTATTTCTATTCTGTTGATATCAGCAGACAGGAGAAATCATACACTGAAAACAGCTGAAATTAATCTGAATCACTCCTTAATATATGCATATGTTGTATGTGTACATTACTCAGTATTAAGAGAAAATTAATATTTCTCAATATTAACTTCTATTGATCTGATCCCAGAGAAACAACACTTCACATACAGATCAAACGAATGTGTTTTACTGTATTTGTGACTATAAGCGATCAAGAAATCTTCAAATGTTAAGTGGATACGTCTATTTCAGAGAGGACACCTTCTGATCTGAGTAAAGGACGAGAATCAGGAGGTAATTTTCTTATTGGTTTCACAGGTCTCTGCACATCTCGCTTATTTTTTTCCAGTCAAGTCAGTTTCTGAGGTGCAGTTGTTTTGCAGTTCTTGTTGCAACTTAACAAGTAATTACTGGGGTGGGGTGGGGTGCCCCCGGCCTCTCGGCCTAGGGCTCGGTCACTCAGGCGCAGCTGGGGGCCGGCGGAGCTCACGGGCGCGTCACTGCAACTCCCCCTGACTTCTGCTCCGCGGCTGCTGGGCGAGCCCTCATCTGGGACTCTCCTCAGCTCTTACTGGGACAGTGGCGCGGCTGCCCCTCTGTTGGTCTTCCATGGTCTCTTGTGTTCTGGGGGCCTCTGGATGTCTGGAGTTTTGATCTCCTCCATACCCGCTTCACACCCTGGAGGACGGGGCTGTGGCCCCCCCACACTCCCTAGCAGATCATTACATGGAGAAACCTTTGGAATGCAAGCATGCTGATCCACACAGGTATGCACACATGGGTATTCACAGACGCAGACTAAAGCTTTCTTGGCTGCTGCCTCAAAGCACACTGTGCGCTGTCTATCTTGCGTGCTGCACAATATCGTTTATTACTTAGTAAATACTGATATCTATGACTAGCTAGTTTATTGTGATGGTGCTTTGTTTTCTCTATTATTATGTTGCTCTTTGTTGTTTGCTGTCTCCTCTGTTTGTTTTTGTTTGTTTGTTTGTTTGTTTTTTTTCTCCATACAGGTGACCCAGGAGTTTTTTTTTTTTTTTTTTTGTCTCTCTTCCCCCCCCTTCTCACCGTCTCTTCTCCCCTTTGGTTTTCTTTCTTTCTCTCCCCCTCTCTCTCTCATTCATTCCCCCTGTCCTATTTATTAAAAAAAAAAAAAAAAAAAAAAAAAAAAATGACAAAGGATGAACTGAAGCTCTGCCATCACGTAATGTCGCATACTGCTGTTTCTGATGTCATAAGAAAAAAAAAACAAACAAAAAAAAACAACAAAAAAAAACCAACAAGTAATTACTGTATGTAAAGTGTCCCTGTGAACATGCATATTGTGAAAACCCACCTCTTTGATGTCTCATGATACTTTGTTCCCTTTGCTCCCACTCATTGCTGGCTTTGTTATTTTTCTTTTTGCTGTAGTAAGCGAACTGCTCAGTACAGATCAACCAGACTATGATAAACATCAATGAAGTGTGTGTGTGAGTGTGCGTGTGTGTGAGTGTGTGCGACAGAGAGAGAGTGTGGGCAGGTTTCAATCCCCTGAAGTGATTATATGTGAGCATCAGTTCTTTCTGCTGTAATTATTTACTGTGCACTGGCTGCAGACGAGACCTGAAACTCTGTAGGTACTTCATGATAAATCAACCCTCTGAAACAGATGACACTCCTTGTGTTGCAGCTGATCGAGTCTAGTCGGTCAGATTGCAGTAATAACTGAAAATCGTAAAGAATGAAAATTGGTTGAAAGTATTCATAGCCGAAAGCAAGCGCTAAATATTTCTCAGCATCTCGGCTTTCGCAGCAGCCATTCTGTGAAATCCCTCATGCACCTAAAATAGATTAAACTGGAATCCTTCTTGCAAACACACACACACACATACACAGTGTTTCCATCTCATTTTCTTCCTCTGCCTTTGTTTCCTCTCTCGCTTTCTGTCTGTAATCTGAAAGCTGAAGACAGTCCTGTTTGACAACTGTGATAAATATACACACAGGGAGGCTGGGATTAAAGGGAAAAACAAAACACCGCAGCATCCTGTGAATCACTTCAGATGCTGTTTGTTCTCTGCTAAAGTAGAACAAACGTCTATGAATTCATCTGCAGACCTGTTGTGTCCCATCTGTTGCCTTTCATTAAATCTTGATGAATGAAATATTCCAGTTAAAAATCTTAACTGACATACATTGTGTAATTTGTTGAGGGGAAAAATAATAATTTAAGAGTCCTGGTGTCACAAATCAACATTTTGATAGCTTGTGTGTTCCCTTAAGAGCTGTATGTATAGTATGTGCAATAAGAAAAAGCACCCACCTAGTACCTAACTAAGTAAAAATCCACTTCAAGTGTGAGAATGTCAATAAAAGCAAACGGTTTAGACATTTGTAGGTCTGGATGATTCAGTTGTCTTACTAGGATCCCACTGAGGAAATACATCAATCTGGCAGGGTTTATAAGGCCATTTCCAGACAATTTGAAGTTCATCATTCTACAGTGAGAAAGCTTATTCAGATGTGGCTAACCATCAAGATAGTTTCAGATATTCCCAGGAGAGGATGTACAGTGGGGCAAAAAAGTATTTAGTCAGCCACCGATTGTGCAAGTTCCCCCACTTAAAATGATGACAGAGGTCAGTAATTTGCACCAGAGGTACACTTCAACTGTGAGAGACAGAATGTGAAAAGAAAATCCATGAATCCACATGGTAGGATTTGTAAAGAATTTATTTGTAAATCAGGGTGGAAAATAAGTATTTGGTCACCTCAAACAAGGAAAATCTCTGGCTCTCACAGACCTGTAACGTCTTCTGTAAGAAGCTTTTCTGTCCCCCACTCGTTACCTGTATGAATGGCACCTGTTTGAACTCATCATCTGTATAAAAGACACCTGTCCACAGCCTCAAACAGTCAGACTCCAAACTCCGCCATGGCCAAGACCAAAGAGCTTTCGAAGGACACCAGGAAAAGTATTGTAGACCTGCACCAGACTGGGAAGAGTGAATCTACAATAGGCAAGCAGCTTGGTGTGAAAAAAATCAACTGTGGGAGCAATCATCAGAAAATGGAAGACATACAAGACCACTGATAATCTCCCTCGATCTGGGGCTCCACGCAAGATCTCATCCCGTGGGGTCAAAATGATCATGAGAACGGTGAGCAAAGATCCCAGAACCACACGGGGGGACCTGGTGAATGACCTGCAGAGAGCTGGGACCAAAGTAACAAAGGTCACCATCAGTAACACACTACAACGACAGGGAATCTAATCCCGCAGTGCCAGACGTGTTCCGCTGCTGAAGCCAGTGCATGTCCAGGCCCGTCTGAAGTTTGCCAGAGAGCACATGGATGATACAGCAGAGGATTGGGAGAATGTCATGTGGTCAGATGAAACCAAAGTAGAACTTTTTGGTATAAACTCAACTCGTCGTGTTTGGAGGAAGAAGAATACTGAGTTGCATCCCAAGAACACCATACCTACTGTGAAGCATGGGGGTGGAAACATCATGCTATGGGGCTGTTTTTCTGCCAAGGGGACAGGACGACTGATCCGTGTTAAGGACAGAATGAATGGGGCCATGTATCGTGAGATTTTGAGCCAAAACCTCCTTCCATCAGTGAGAACTTTGAAGATGAAACGAGGCTGGGTCTTCCAACATGACAATGATCCAAAACACACCGCCCGGGCAACAAAGGAGTGGCTCCGTAAGAAGCATTTGAAAGTCCTGGAGTGGCCTAGCCAGTCTCCAGACCTCAACCCCATAGAAAATCTGTGGCGGGAGTTGAAAGTCCGTGTTGCTCGGCGACAGCCCCAAAACATCACTGCTCTCGAGAAGATCTGCATGGAGGAATGGGCCAAGATACCAGCTACTGTGTGTGCAAACCTGGTAAAGACCTATAGTAAACGTTTGACCTCTGTTATTGCCAACAAGGGTTATGTTACAAAGTATTGAGTTGTATTTTTGTTATTGACCAAATACTTATTTTCCACCCTGATTTACGAATAAATTCTTTACAAATCCTACCATGTGGATTCATGGATTTTTTTTTCACATTCTGTCTCTCACAGTTGAAGTGTACCTCTGGTGCAAATTACTGACCTCATCATTTTAGGTGGGGGAACTTGCACAATCGGTGGCTGACTAAATACTTTTTTGCCCCACTGTACCAGCAAATTCACCCAACGGTCAGACCATACAATGTTCAGAGAAAGTGCTTAGCTTTATAAATTTGCAACAAAACTAACCACAAAACTTCTGGAACAATGTCCTTCAGACAGATCTGATCAAAGTGGAGATATCTGGCCAAAATACACGGACCCAGATTTTGGAGAAAAACATAGCCGCACATATCGTGTCAGCACAAACCTCTTAAACTAACTTTTAAGCACGGTGGTGTCAGGGTTATGATTTGGACTTGTTTTGTAAGAAATATAACATCCAACTGGAATAAACTGTAAACTAAGCAAAAGGACAGAACACACAGTTGGCGAATGAGGGAGATCGCAGCACTGGATGGAGGGAAGCACGGACAATAAATACATGAGAGGGAATCAGGGCAGAGAGGAAACACCTGGGGAACACAGCTGGAAACAATCTAACAGACGAGACCGGAAGACCCAAAACTGAACATGACACGCACCTGCAGGAGACTATCAAAGTAAAGCAGGAAGTACGGGGACACACACACTGAGACACAGACTGACAAAACCCAGTGAACAGAGTGAGACAGAGCGAGGAACAGTAGCGAGGCGCGAGAGACAGAGTGAGAGAGTGAGAGGTGAGAGAAAGAGTGAGAAAGCGAGAGGCGATGGGGCAAGGAACCCTAACAGACTGAAATGCTGTGGCGGGACCTTAAGAGACCTGTGAACAAATAAATGCTGCAAACCTCAATGAATTCTTGTTAATAAATGTGGGTCAAAATTCCTCCAGAATGATGTGAAAAACTGATGAAGCCATACATACACTGCGTAATATGTCGTGCGTTGTTGTTCATCTGAAGTCAATGTGTCTAAAGTCAAAACAAGAGAAAGAAAAGAAAAACAGGTTGGGGATGAAACCCTTTGTGCTCTACGTGAAAAACATTCATTCATAAGTTTTAATAACTTTTGTAATAATACAGTTATATTTTATGTGATGGCCTGGGGTCCTTGTTTGGCCTGCCTTCTGTTTCCTCCTTTCAGGTAATTATCTATGCCTCGTCATCACAGAGGAATGTCTTCATCTGTCTAAAAATGTTTTCCTCCCAAGGTGTCTCTCTTTCTATCTTGCTTTCTCTCTCTCCGCCAACCTGAACAGCTGGTGTCTTTCACGCATCCATCTTTGTTTTCATTTAATTGCGTTGCACTTATCCTTTGTTTGTGCCACATGTCCTATGGAAACACCCACAGATTTGTTTGTTTTTGGCTCAGCTTTGAGTTAAAGTTTTTATTTTGCTGTGGATCTCCCTGTTTTGCCCAGAATGAGCCGCATTTAACATCTATACGCTCGCTGTCAACAAATCCACCGAAGAATTGTAAGCAAACAAATTCTAGTATCACATATTTTTGGTACAGGCAAAACTTAAAACACGATATTCCTCAGTGGATCTGACCTTCATTGTTATTTAAAAACTAGAAAAATAATCCTGTGTGACATTTTCATTCATGTGATAATGTCATGCAAAGATAAGCAAATCCCACATCCCAGTCTACTGCTGGACCATTGTAATAATGTATATAAACTTTTAAAATTTGTTTAAAATATGTAGTCATAGGAAATCTGGAGATTAGAACACTCAGTTCTAATTTCACATTATTAGAACACTGGAATAGTGAAGCTAATTTAAAATGTAAGTGAATGATTATTAGCCATCAACTGGTTACTGGGACAGAAGAGGTTAAATGTTCTTCTGGTCTTCTGTCTCATCAAAAATGAAATGCTTTGAAAACAAAAAGCATTTCAGGCAGTGCTCACTTTTAGTGAACATGGATCTTTTTGTTTTGCTCAAAGGCATGGCACATTTAATTAGCTGTAGCTATTCTGATGATCCTCACACCCCGCGGTGTTTCGACCTGCTTTTTTCTGGCTCAAACCTGAGCACATGGCTACACATACTGAGAACGCAGACACATGAAAAACATACACAGCATGCTCTCTCTCTCTCTCTCTCTCTCTCTCTCTCTCTCTCTCTCACACACACACACACACACACACACACACACACACACACACACACACACACACACACACACACAGGCAGACATATAGGTATAGTATGTGTGGTAACAACAGCGCAACAGAGGGCAATCTGGGTGTCTTATTAGATTGTCCTGCCACCATATGGTCTCTGCTAAGGTGTGCTCAAGTGTGCATCTGCTCAACCTGTTTAGATTTTTTTAGTTGACTCCCAGTCCACTGCGTGACATCAGCTCCTAATGATGCGATTTCATCTGTGGGTTCAGGGGTCATAAATCGTGTGTGCACTGGCCTTTTCCACTAAGTCGGCAGCAGTTGTAGGATGCCAGGGCTAAAAAGTGAGCAGAC
>NC_141361.1:22445791-22525791 GCF_057382095.1 Aulonocara sp. 'chitande type north' Nkhata Bay | reverse complement strand
GTTTGATTGCAGGTGTTTCAGAAAGCAGAGTGCAGGAAACATGTGAAGGCCACAGCTTGAGCGCGAGACAAACAGCGTTGTTAAACATTTTTTTAACATGTTTTTAACATGTTCAACATCTGTGCATGCTTCGCAATGATCGAAACAGACTTTTCTTTGTAGGTTACATTCAAATGTTTTATTTGTGAATATATTGTTGGGGAAAACTAGTTTCCTGTTTGGCACTGGGAGAGAAGAAAGAGAAACAGATGCTCCCGAAGGACTTGGTTTAGAAAGAAGCTTTAGGTAAGCTGCACATTTGCATGGTTCAAATTAAAGTGTTTTTAGTGTGGGAAAATGGTTGATGTACTGAGCTACATCACACACTGAGGTTTCTGTGGTTATTTTACAGCAGAGTGCCAAAAATATCAATCGGATGATCTAATGTAACTGTGGTTTAACAGCAACATCACAGCAGTTTGAGACTGCAGGTGGAACAAATACCTGCAGCCTTCAGACGACTGCAGAGAACTGCAACTATCAAGGCTTCACTTTAGCTTTCTAACTGTTGTGGATTACAGAACTGGTAAGAATAACTAATTAATTTTATTCCATCTGCCTCACAGTTAAATAAATCTTCAAATATTGGCTTCATTTGTCATGGTCATGCATATTACAAAACTCTACAGATAATTTGTCCATGTATACGTTTAGGAAAAATATGAAACACACGCTGTGTAAAAAAAACAATTAAAAAATTTCTGAATTCTAGATATATGAGAACAGTTTATGAATACATATCAGTATTTTGTGTTCAGCAGTTCCTGCAGGTCGCAGCTGCAGGTGTTTTCATAAATTTTTGCAGTAATGAAATAAACTGTCTGTCCGTAACTTTCAGAGATGAACACAGTTTGAAACATAATCCTTTATTTCATCTAGATTTAGGTGTTCAACTCACTCTAATGCTGCACATACATATTTCTCATTTAATTTAGGTGCCAAAGTAAACTTTATTTTTGAATTGCTTTGTGTCTGTTTAGACACTGCTGCTGTTCTACATACACAAATCCAAAATTATTATATTTTACTCCTAAATAAAATGATCCACAAAGTATTTACAATGTCTTTACTTTAAAATACTATGGAGGAGGAGGCATTTCAAGGGGAATAAACAGTGTGAAGTGTTTGGGTAGATTTAACTTTTTTGTCACTGATGATTCATTTTACACAGAACACATTTTGAGTCTCAGCCATGTGGACACAACAGAGAAACTTCTTCTATTTGGCCATCGGTGAGATGAACTTTATATCACTTAATTATTTTCTTTCTTTGCTATACTAACGATGGGCGTAACTTTGTGCTGAACATTGGGGGGGTCAAGATCTCTGTCCAAATAAATAACTAAATCTGTGTAAATTCCCAGATGATTAAACATGCAACTATGTTGTGGGTATTAACTGAAATGAGTAAAGAAAATCAACAGCCTATTTAGGCAAGATAATTCATAATTTTATTAGGGTGGTTATATTGGCTGGGTCTGATTTCGGGGGGATCATAACCCCCCAAGCCCCCTGGAAATTACACCCCTAATACTAACAGAGTTTGTCAGAGGACTCCGGCAATCAGTGTTCAGTTCCTTAAAGGTTTTCTGTTCTGTCATTTAATTCTTTTCTTAATTTGGTATGCTGTGTTCAGTTCAAGTTTTTATTGTATCCAGACAGGAAGAGCTTATCATTTCAGAATAATGAATTCTAATTTCTTTTCTACAGTCACTTCTTTGTCTGCATCTTCAGCTGTCGAAGGTCAGTCATGTTTGTTAAACTGAGTTTCACATGCAAAAGTTTTCTTTAAATAGTCTCATATATTGAAATTAAACTGTGCGTGGATGAGGGTGTTCCCCAAAACACCAGACTGATAAATGAAATTACATTATATGATTTTTCCCCCTCTTCTATTTGGCTTTATGTTTATCTATTATTTTGATTAATTCTCAGTTTTTATTTATCCGTCTTTTATTATTTTTCTTTAATAATTAAATAAATTGTTTTAAACATGGAGCAGCTCTTGTGACTGTCTAGAGCTGGGAACAAGAAGCAGAGTAGCACAATTACATACCTCTCTGCAGCTTCTGTCCTCCGGTTATCTCCCAAATCCTCCCAAAACCTTGGAGACTGTCTGCTTGCAAAAGAGTCTTTAATGCACCTTGAAGGTGTTTATATGTAAATAGTGTTTATATATAAATATATATAAACACATACATTGAATATTTTACAAACAAACAAAATTTGTTTTGATAGGTACAATATTTTATAACTTATTGAAAGCATAGGACAGCACTGACTTAATTAGATGCAGAATTAAATTAAAAAGGATAAAGCAAAAAAGAAAAAAAAAGAAATACATAAATGAAATAAAAAAAAAGCACATTTCAAATTAATTATTAAATTCATTAATTTATTGGATGTAATTGACTTTGAAAATGAAAAATCACATTATTATAAAAAAGTAATTAGAATTCAGTAAAAGGACTAGATGTTAAAGTCCCTGATAATGCATTGCTTTGGTTGGAGAGACTCTTGAGGGATGGCTGTTATGAAGAAAGGCAGCCCAGAAACTTTACCAGCAGCACACATCGTTGTGTGCCTGAACTTTCAGTCTTTTACCCAGGCTAATCTGCCATTTTCCTTCCTTGGTTAGGTTTAGGGATTAGAGGTCTAGCTTATCATATTAAAATTTGGGACACATCGTCAGTAGTGGACCTTGGATTCATCGGGTGTTTCGACCATTATCACTAGACACCCTCATCCAAGGAGGCCCTGCCAGGTTTGATCAGGCCCGTGAGTGTGTCAATGGTTTATGTTAAAATTGTTATTTCTCTTCTTCTTTCTTCTGTTTAGTTTCCTTCTATCCATTCACTGCAACTGAGAAATATTTATGGAGCCTAACTTCGTCAAAGGGATAGAAAAGGTGATAGAGAGAAGTAAGACAAAAGGGACAAGATAGGAGAGAGAGCAGAGAGGAGAGCCGGAAGTGGGCGCCCGATCTGGCTTCCCATACCTCCCCGCCGGATCGGGCTGTACGCTCTACCTCCCCACTGCATCCCACGAAAGGGGAGAAGAGCAGAATATTTTCTTTTCTCTCGCGGTTAGCTGACTGCTTTAGCTGCCCAAGTGATGTCAGCCCTTTTTAACCAGAGTAGCTTAAATAAAATAAAATAAGAAACAGAGTGTAATCTGGCTGGATGATGTGTCCTGTTCAGGAAGTGAAAGTTCTCTAACTGAGTGTCAGCACAGAGGATTTGGTTCACACGACTGTGGACATCATCAGGATGCTGGTGTCATCTGTGAGATAGGTGAGATGCTTTTTGTCTCATACACAGTATTCAGTAACAAAATGGTCCATGCAGCTGTAATCAGGACAGAAATCTGTATGTTAACTATTATAATGTATACAGTGTCACTGTTTAGCTTCACTTCCTGTTCTTTTCCCTCCTTTGTGTTCATCTTTGTTCATTTTCGTCTATAGAAGCATGCATCTCATTCCCAATCACTGTCTGTGTGTTTATACTTTATTCTCCCCAAAGGGAAGGAGTTTGTAATTGTTTCTCTGTCTGTTTGTTAGCAGTCAGCATCCACAGTTTACAAGACTTTTTTTTTTTTTTTTTTTTAATTTTGTATGATGGTTGATACCAATGACAGCTGATTTCATTTTTGTAAAAATCAGGTCGAGGTCACACCCAATGTGAAAATCAGTAAAAACTTTACATTACCTACATTTTTCGTTATGTCTTCAAACTTCACACCAATACACTGGGCCTTTGGGATCATGAGTATCTAGGTTAGCTAAGCACTTGATCTTGACCTTCACTGTTCAAGTCCAAGGTCAAAGTTGACCTAGAAAAAAAAATGTCCAACAACCACATCAAGTAATATATCATATGAAAAGACCTGAATAGAGCTGTTACGGCATCCTTGAGATGCCATAACTGGCTGACATCATCATAAAGGCAGGCTGATATCAACAAGGTGTGATAAAAATGTTTCGGTACAGCACTTGTCCATCAGGGGAGATATGCTCAGATTTTTGCAACAGCCAATGAAGACTCACTTTTGGGGTTTGTTCTGTCTCAGTGTCTTACATTTGGATGCTCAGTTGACGTAGTTGACAGCGTTTGGATGTTGTCATTTGTTTACCTTCAAATTACTGAGTCAAGGTCATGTGGAAACTATCATTGTTTATCATCATTATTTCATCATCCTCTTGATTTATTAAAAGCATGCTTTTTACTTATTCTACTATTAGATAAGTTGAAGAAGGTAAAAATAGATTTAATAACTGCAGACTCCATTGCTTGAAAGGTTCACCAGAAAAAAAAATCTCAGAAATGTAGAACAAAAAAGAAAAAGAAAAAAAGATGTATTCTCACCACTATTAAAGTATGATTCCTGATAAAAGCTCATAATAAAAGAAAAAAAGAAAAAAAAGAAAAAAAGAAAAAAAAAGTGTAGTGTAGACCTTACTCTGCAATGTAATGGTGCCAAAATATGAGCTAAATGACTTGCAAACAGACTTAGATATGGCCAAATAAATATGCTATTCTGTCTAAACATTTTAAGCAATTAAAATATGAAAATTAAAATTTAGTTTTTGTAGCTTTACATTTTTCTCATCTAGAAAACTCTGCTCTGCTCCAGAGTCAATGAGAGCTTGCTGGCAGCAAGGGAAGAGAGAAGATAGCAACGTAACTTGTAATTCAGTCACTACCTGCAACAGGGTGCTCTGCTCCTTGGTTATATGCTGAAGCATCTCCTCGTGCCGCTCCAGCAGGTCCGCCTGCAGTGATAATTCCCGCAGCACTGGGGTCGAGTCTGCTGGGTCCATTATGTAGCTGGATTGTTCTGTCACAGTGGGTGGTTAGTAATCGAACCCAAGCAAAGGACTCTTTGCGAAAGAAAACACAGAGTTTATTTACAGTGAAAGGTAAAGGTAAATATACACAGCTCTCCGACACTTTGGCTTCACGATAAGACTTTCACAGGTCCTCCTCACAGTGTGATAGTCCGTAGCAATGCAAAAACACACCGATGACCCGTGCTCAATTCTGTGAACCCTATTTATACTCCGTACTCGTGCTCCAATTTGTGACTCCACTCTTGTTCTCCGATATGTGATCCGCTCCAGTGACTCGACACTCTCCGCTCCCAACTCCTGACAACACACAAGCACACAGACATGTTAGCAAGAATATCCACAATTAGTGAGGTTTCTAACACTACGAATCACGGCTGTACTGATGAAGATTAACTCAACAATCCAGCGTTGACTGGAGCTCGGTCGCACTGCCAAATAGGTGGCTCAGAAGACTGTAATCAGAGCGGCTGATGAGCAGCAGGTGTGGCTACCTCCAGCGCCGGAACACTTCTGGCCCTCTGACCACCTGGTGGTGGTCAGAGGGCCTGGTGGCGCCAGTATCCGGCAGCCTCGCCTCTGTCAGTGCGCCCCAGGGTGGCTGTGGCTACAATGTAGCTTGCCATCACCAGTGTGTGAATGTGTGTGTGAATGGGTGGATGACTGGATATGTAAAGCGCTTTGGGGTCCTTAGGGACTAGTAAAGCGCTATATAAATACAGGCCATTTACCATTTACCATTTCTGGGTTGAGAGGTTGCAGGACAAAACATCCGGGAGCGAGAGTGTAACCAAAATCACAGAGACAAGGAAAAGAGGGAAACACAAACAAAACGCACATGGAAACAATGGGCAGGTCAGCTGGAGGACTGCCGGACCTTGACAATTAGGTATACCATCTGATAGTATTAAGATTTAACAATTTAGCTTTCATAAGAGATTGATTCGCAGCTCAATATGTAGAGTGAGCAAATGAATGATTATAATGATGAATTTATTACACACTAAATAACACTCACAAACCAAAATCAAAACACAAACTAAGTGAAAAAACACATTTTATTTATATTAACTGGTAGTCACAACAATGCCCACCTATACAGGAGTTTTCCTTTTGTGTCTGACTGGAGTCTGACCTGAGTGAGCTTTATTAGATCATTTTTAAGGAGAATTTAGTTCCAAACAAAGGTGGGATTAAGTGTAAATAAAAACAGAATGCAATGATTTGCAAATCTCATAAACATAGAAACACATCACGTGTTTACACTGAGACCATTTTAATAAAAAAATATTCACTCAATTTGAATTTGATGATAACAACAGATCTCAAAAACATGGACAGAGTCATGTTTACTACTGTGTAGCAGCCACATTTATTTTAACTACAGTCCATAAAAATCGAGTAGACCAGCTGCTGGACTTATGGGAAACGGAGGATTTAAGCTACTAAACAGTCCCGAAATTCCCAACAACAGTCCTGTTTATCATGCTTTATTACTTGATGTGTCAAAAAGGTCCGGACTGACAGGCCAATTCATCACCAGAAATCTTCTGCTACGAAGCCATGTTGTTCTAATACAGGGAGTGCAGAATTATTAGGCAAATGAGTATTTTGTCCACATCATCCTCTTCATGCATGTTGTCTTACTCCAAGCTGTATAGGCTCGAAAGCCTACTACCAATTAAGCATATTAGGTGATGTGCATCTCTGTAATGAGAAGGGGTGTGGTCTAATGACATCAACACCCTATATCAGGTGTGCATAATTATTAGGCAACGTCCTTTCCTTTGGCAAAATGGGTCAAAAGAAGGACTTGACAGGCTCAGAAAAGTCAAAAATAGTGAGATATCTTGCAGAGGGATGCAGCAGTCTCAAAATTGCAATGCTTCTGAAGTGTGATCATCGAACAATCAAGCGTTTCATTCAAAATAGTCAACAGGGTCGCAAGAAGCGTGTGGAAAAACCAAGGCGCAAAATAACTGCCCATGAACTGAGAAAAGTCAAGCGTGCAGCTGCCAAGATGCCACTTGCCACCAGTTTGGCCATATTTCAGAGCTGCAACATCACTGGAGTGCCCAAAAGCACAAGGTGTGCAATACTCAGAGACGTGGCCAAGGTAAGAAAGGCTGAAAGACGACCACCACTGAACAAGACACACAAGCTGAAACGTCAAGACTGGGCCAAGAAATATCTCAAGACTGGTTTTTCTAAGGTTTTATGGACTGGTGAAATGAGAGTGAGTCTTGATGGGCCAGATGGATGGGCCCGTGGCTGGATTGGTAAAGGGCAGAGAGCTCCAGTCCGACTCAGACGCCAGCAAGGTGGAGGTGGAGTACTGGTTTGGGCTGGTATCATCAAAGATGAGCTTGTGGAGCCTTTTCGGGTTGAGGATGGAGTCAAGCTCAACTCCCAGTCCTATTGCCAGTTTCTGGAAGACACCTTCTTCAAGCAGTGGTACAGGAAGAAGTCTGCATCCTTCAAGAAAAACATGATTTTCATGCAGGACAATGCTCCATCACACGCGTCCAAGTACTCCACAGCGTGGCTGGCAAGAAAGGGTATAAAAGAAGAAAAACTAATGACATGGCCACCTTGTTCACCTGATCTGAACCCCATTGAGAACCTGTGGTCCATCATCAAATGTGAGATTTACAAGGAGGGAAAACAGTACACCTCTCTGAACAGTGTCTGGGAGGCTGTGGTTGCTGCTGCACGCAATGTTGATGGTGAACAGATCAAAACACTGACAGAATCCATGGATGGCAGGCTTTTGAGTGTCCTTGCAAAGACAGGTGGCTATATTGGTCGCTGATTTGTTTTTGTTTTGTTTTTGAATGTCAGAAATGTATATTTGTGAATGTGGAGATGTTATATTGGTTTCACTAGTAAAAATAAATAATTGAAATGGGTATATATGTCCAAAGACATGCAGCTTGTGGGGATAGGTTAATTGGATAATACAAATTGCCACTAGGTGTGAATGTGCGAGTGAATCTGAGTGTGAATGGTTGTCTGTCCCTATGTGTTGGCCCTGCGACAGACTGGCGACCTGTCCAGGGTGTACCCCGCCTCTCGCCTAGACAACAGAACTCAACATTTGTACGTCATATAACTGTGACTACACAACTGTTTGACTATCCAAAGATTTACCAATCTAAATGTAGGTAATTCATTAGTGACTGCTGTTCAGTCTGATGATGATGATGCAACGTGGCCACCATATTGGTCAGATGGAGCCACGCCTCCTAAACCATGTGTGTCTGGAGTGTGTGATGTAGTAAGGTTGTGGCTGGGTGGGGTGACTTTTACATGCCATTCAGTGGAAGCCCATTGTTTCATAATCTGTTCATGTTAACATGGATGGTTTATGAGAAGGTTTTTCCATGTAATCTTTTTTCAGACATTTAAAGCAGTTGAAACAATTGATATTCTGATGATGCCTGATCGCTTTCCACAGATTCAAGAACTCCAATCCTGAGATATGTTTTCCTGCCACTGATTCTGCTTTTGGAGAACATTGCCCTTCATTTCTACTATAAGGTACATCAGAGTAAATAAAAGCATGTATGAAACTGAGTAGTAGCTGAGAAATGTAGGAACAGTAACATGCATTGTGTATCGTCTCTCCAGGTCATCAAAAAGCAGAAATCAGACAAAAAGGAGAACGATGAGACGGATGTTTCCAGAGCTGAAGAAGTGGAGGCCGAGGAGGAAGCAGTCCAAGAGATAGAATAGAATCATAGAAACAAACACACAAGTCTAAACTTTTGTTGGAATTTAGATTAAAGTTGTTTAAATACTGTTTAATTATATTTATGTTTTAAATGTCTGACACATTACTGCAGCGGCTCTATTTAACCTGCCTTTCCTCTCCAGTATAAACTCTTAATAGCGTGACTGTGACTTAAGTTTGAAAATAATCCTTCCTCCTCATCATCCAATAAACCTGACACAGGACCTGAGAGACGCATTTGGCTCTGCAGTTGATCCATCTACTGTTTGATCAGATGAAGTGGTCCCAGTGGAAGAGTGTCATGGTCTTGGGTCATGGACTCAGAGGTTTGAGTTTTAGGACTTAGAATTCTTGTTTATGTTTACTTTTATTTTTCTTTGTTTCTCCTCCAGTATTTTAAAAAGTACAGATTACCTCTTCTTCTCTGAATTTTTGGTATTTTCCTTTTGAATTTATGGACTTTGATTTGTAGACCTTCAGCCACTTGGAATAAAGCTAGTTTTCAGTTTAATCTGTTGCCTGTTTCTGCTCATGTATTTGGGTTATTTTCCATGCAAAGTATGAGAGTGGGAAGCTGTCAAGAAGCACTTCTTAAGGAAGGGAAACAGGGAGGAAATGCTGCCAAATTACACAAGAACTGGACTGAGAATCAGAGACAACTGATGTTGGGGTTAGGGTATATTGCAACAATATATTGGAAGAGAACAGTGTGGTGGCCCACCAGAGGGCTCCACTCACACCCAGGTCGGGAGGAGGGGTTCTGCTGGTTTTTGGCGCAATGTGTCCAGTTGTAGTTTGGAGATGAATAAAGTCAGAATGGAGAGTTACAGCTCCTGTGTTGCCTGTACCATATCTCCACAACAGAACAAAAGGAAGTAAAAAAAAGTGGTTTGT
Source organism: Aulonocara sp. 'chitande type north' Nkhata Bay (assembly GCF_057382095.1). Lineage (NCBI taxonomy): Eukaryota > Metazoa > Chordata > Actinopteri > Cichliformes > Cichlidae > Aulonocara > Aulonocara sp. 'chitande type north' Nkhata Bay. Next base: position 22,516,276 of record NC_141361.1, on the reverse strand, counting down.
GCTTTGAATCATTCATCAAGAAGCCTGACGAAGTAAGTTGAAGAAAATTGCCTAAGAGAATTCAGTTTCACATGGAAACATTTCTCCCACTAAAAATGTTACGTCCGGATGAACAGAATCAAACTTCGGAGATTTACTTACCTTGATGACTGAGCATGCATCAAGACATCTTTTGTCGTACTTCCTGTGTTTTCCTGCTGCACTCTGAGCTCTCACTGCTACTGCTGTAAAATGGCAAAGCTGCGACCCCTGCTGTTCATGATCAGCACTGACAACAAGACTGTAGAGAATTTTCATTAGCAGTTTTATTTCCTATTAGTACATTAAATACTTTTTCTTTTATTACCTTGTTAAATAAAGTTTATTAATTTTATGACTGCTCATCACTGCTTTTCCTACCTCACAAAGTTCAGGGTTCACCTGCTGGGCTGGGGTCGTTATTCACTCAGATTTAACTCTGGGTTATTGGCTAGCTTAGCGTTAGCATGCTGTCTGTGCTGAATCTTCCAAAGAGTCAAAGTTGTGTTAGCAGCACAGTGCAGTTGTTTCTGTCCTGGGTCCAGTTTCCACTTTAACATCACGCCCTTGGCCTTTTGTGTAATAAAATATAAATAAAATATAAATGTCCATGTCCACGCTGTAGACTGTGCCATTATTATTCCAAGGAACTGAATTACTGCAAACCAGTTCTCTACGAGAACCATTTCTCTTCAGAAAAGAAGAAAGTAAACATGAGAAGACTGTCAACAGCTGTCCGAGCTGTTTAAGAGTTATACATAGGACCACCAGTGACTTCATGCGAAATCCACACTGACTGCTTCATCAGCCCAGGACTTTTACATTTTTACATGATGTTATGTATAATTTATACCCATTATGCCAAGATTTGGGCAGTGTTGTTGACAAAAGGTGAATTGTATGATTGTTAATTACATAGCTTTTGGACCTTGGGTCAAATATAACTTCAGCAGGTGGAAGAGCATCTGCTACGAAATATTCACATTATCACCAAAGTGTGAACTGTGACAGGAAAATTCAATCATTGCTGTAAAAGAGACACAGGAACAGGGAGAAAATACAAACAGCTCAGAGAAATCCAACAGCTGCTAAATGGTTTGAATCAGTAACCATCTGTGAGGAAACACCACAAACCACTGAACCATCCAGAACAATCCTGCATTTTTTTTCACCCACTGTATTTAAACCAAAATAGAAAAGATGTGTTGTTGCTTTTTGAATCATTTGTAATCATGAAACGAGGGACCTGAACAAATACACAGGGAGTTCTCCCAGCCATAAGCTTCAGGTCAAAATGTTGAACCAGCATAAATATTATGCCACCCATGGTGACTCTTACATTTTATGTTTCAAACACTGGTTACAATGTAACAGATAAAATGCTTATTCAGTAAAAGGACTAGATGTTGCAATGCCTGATAATACATTGCTTTAAATGGAGAAAATCTTGAGGGATGGCTGTTATGTGGAAAAGCAGCCCAGAAATTTACCAGTGGCACACATCATTATTCCTCAACTTTCGGTCTTTTACCCACGCTAATCTGCCATTTTTTCCCCTTAGTTAGGTTTAGAGATTAGAGGTCTGATCTAGCTTATATTAAAATTTGGGACACATCGTCAGTAGTGAACCTTGGATTCATCGGGTGTTTTGGCCATTATCACTAGACACCCTCATCCATGGAGGCCCTGCCAGGGTTGATCAGGCCCCAGAGTGTGTCACTGGTTTGTGTTAAATTGTTATTTCTCTTCTTCTTTCTTCTGTTTAGTTTTCTACAGTTTTCTTCTATCTATTCACTGCAACTGAGAAACCATACTTACCTCTTTAACATTTATGGAGCCTCATTTCTTCAAAGGGACAGCTGTACGCTCTACCTCCTCACTGCCTCCCAGAAAAGGGAAGAAGAGCAGAGGGGAGAAGAGCGAAAATTTTTCTTTCCTTTTCTTTCATTCCTCCTTTTGGTTTCACTACCATGAGGTTAACCGCACAGTCCCCAGGAGGCCCTGAGACAGCTGTATCAGGCAACCAGCAAAATTTCTAATGTTATGTTTTACCCTTCGACGCCCCTGTTGAGGCACGCCCACCACGAGTTGCTCAATCTTAGCTGACTGCCTTAGCTGCCCAAGTGATGTCAGCTCAGTGACTGGTCCTCTCACCAGCGTTAGCTAATTCTCTTATAGCCTGCCATTGCGCCTGTCCTCTGATCCCAATCTCTCTAAGCAGTTTTGCTGTTGTACTGGCAACAAAGCCCCTGTGTTGGCAGAGGTATGAAAATGCGCAGGAAAATCTGACGTGCATGGCAAACTTCACTGACGACATTTAGGGAGGAATAAACACACATCAGCCTTCGGCCATTTTGATGAAACGCATACGCCCCCTAGAGCGAGCTAACTTTATTAACAGCCACACAAATGTAAACTACACATCAAACATAAATGAACCATTTGACTGTCTCCATAATTGAGAGCATTTTCTCTTCTTATGTCAACACCCCCACTTGCTCTCATATTATGATGCTCTTAAGTAAACAACAAACAAAAGGTTTCTTCCTCAGTACTGTATACATGTCCATATACCATGTTAATGCCCAAACATAAACTTCTCAAACTTGAACAACTTAACTTTTGTTGCAGGTTTTGTCATTACATCTGCAACCATTTCTTCTGTTGAATCTTTCAAGTATTTTTTCCACATATTGTTTTTGTGACATTTTTTACACAGTTATCACTCTGGTCAAAATCTATACCAATGAAATGTCTCAGTTTACCCAAATCCTTCATTTTGAATTTTTCTGCAAGCATTTTCTTCACAACAGTTAGTTCACTTTCATCACTAGCAGCAATGATCAGGTCATCTACCCATACAATCAGAATCACCTTCTTATTTTCTGTCATTTTTGTGTAAACACAATGGTCAGCGGGATTCTGCACAAAGTTGTTCTCACTCAGATATTCATGCAACAACTTGTTCCAATTTCGGCCTGATTGTTTTAGCCCATAGAGCGACTTTTTCAACTTGCACACTAGTTTTTCATTTGTGTCGGACTTTTCCTCATAGCCCTCAGGTTGTTCCATGAATACCTCACAATCTATTGGTGCGTGAAGATAGGCAGCTTTAACATCCATCTGATGTAAAAGCATGTTTTCTTGTGCTGCCTTTTGCATCAACAGTCTGATACTAGTCAGGTTAGCAGTAGGGGAAAATGTTTCTTCATAATCCACACCTATCCTCTGACCATATCCTTTAGCAACATAACGTGCCTTGTACTTCTCAGATCCATCAACATTGTTTTTGACTGCGTACACCCATCTACTCCCCACTGTCTTCTTACCCTCAGGCAAAGTGGTTAAGGTAAATGTGTGGTGGACCACTGGAGGGCTCCACTCACACCCAGTTCTCAGGAAGTGTTGTTGCTGTGTTTTGGACGGAAAGTGTTCAGTTCTGTGGTGATGAGTAATAAACGAGCAGTGTTTATCGAGAGCTCTCGTGTCGTCTGTGTTTACCTCCACATTGGTGACCCCTGACTCGAACATGCTGCAGTCCGATGGTGGCACCGACTCCGCTCTAGATGCATCAGCAGCCGCCAGACCTTTGCCTCCAGCTGCAGCTACGTTTGCTGTGGCGCTCGAGCTGCCGGACTTTTGGCTTCACGATCCCCCGTCGTGGTTCGTGCACGTGGAGGCTCAGTTCGCCCTTCGTGGCATCTCGGCTGACGACACGAAATATCACCATGTGGTGGCTTCTCTCCACCCGCTAGCCACCCGTCGTGCGTTGACTCTCCTCCGGGACCCACCCACCCGAGGGAAGTACGCCGCCCTTAAGGAGCTGCTCCTTCCGACCCTGGGACGTGGACCCCACCACCCCACTGTTTGTTTTCATGGTCGGGATTTCCAATGGACCTTTGTTGTTGCCGCTAGCTCTGTACCTATTTTGGGCGCCGATTTTCTTTGTGCCCACGGACTGCTGGTCGATGTCGCTAACAGACGCTTAATCGATGCACTGTCTTTTTCTTTAATACCCTGTTTCACTCGCGCCATCGAGCCCCTGAATTGGCCTAATTTAGTGACTTCAGGGAATGTTTTTCAGCGTTTGCTCTTGGAGCTCCCTTCACTGACTGTTCCTAATTTCTCGAACACGGCAACGAAGCACGGGGTTGAACATTATATTCCGACAGTCGGTCCCCCGGTGTTTGCACACGCGCGCCGCCTCGACCCCGCGAAACTGTCCGTTGCTCGGGAAGAGTTTGCCGTAATGTAGCGCCTCGGCATAGTGCGGCGCTCGAACAGTGCCTGGGCTACACATGGTGCCCAAGTCAGATGGTCGGTGGGGGCCGTGTGGCAATTTTTGCCATTTGAATAATGTCACGGAGAACGACCGTTACCCCATTCCCCACATCCAGGATTTTTCCGCCCACCTCGCCGGCACCTCAATTTTTTCTAAAATTGACTTGGTGCGGGGGTATCACCAGGTTCCCGTGTGCGCCGAAGATGTCCCCAAAACTGCTGTTATTACCCCTTTCGGCCTGTTTAAATTTTTGCGCATGCCGTTCGGCCTGAAAGGCGCCGCCCAGACTTTTCAGCGGTTGATGGACTCTGTTTTGCGCGGGCTGCCTTTCATCTTCGTGTACCTTGACGATATATAGGTGGCCAGCTGCTCTGAGAGTCAGCACGCGTCCCATCTGCATCAGGATTTCCAGCGCTTGCCGGCACACGGCCTGATCGTCAACCCCTCCAAGTGCCAGTTCGGCTTGCCGGTTCTGGATTTCTTGGGCCACTGCATTTCCGCTGACGGTGTGGTTCCGTTGCCAGACAAGGTCCGGGCCGTTTCGGCTTTTCCGCGTCCTGCGTCTGTTAAAGCGCTGCAGGAGTTCTTGGGGATGGTCAATTTCTACAACCGCTTTCTCCCCAGAGCTGTGCACCTGCTGCAGCCTCTCTATGCTGCCTTAAAGGGTAAAACAGCTAAGGACCCGATTGATTGGCTCCCTGAACGCATCCAGGCATTTTCTCGGGCCAAGACCACGCCGCCCTGCTGGCCCACCCGTTTCCGTCGGCGGAGATTGCGTTGACCTCTGACGCGTCGGACATGGCAGTGGGCGCAGTGTTAGAACAGCGGGTCTCCGGTGTCTGGCAACCGCTCGCTTTTTTTAGTCGCACGCTTAGGGACAGTGAGCGCAAATATAGCGTTTTTGACAGGGAATTGCTGGCCCTACACTTCGCGACATGGCATTTTCGTTTTTTTCTCGAGGGTCGGAGCTTCACCGCGTACGTCAATCATAAACCTTTGACATTCGCAATGTCCAAGGTCTCTGATCCGTGGAACGGGCGGCAGCAGCGCCAGTTGGCAGCCATTTCCGAGTTCACAACTGACATTCAGCACGTGGCTGGTAAGTCCAACTGCGTGGCTGACTGTCTATACCGCGTGCTGGTTTCTCCCATTTATGTTGGCATAGACTTTGAGGCTATGGCCGCTGACCAACAGGCTGACCCGGACGTCCTTGCCCTTCGGTCTGCGCAAACGGGCCTTGTACTGGAGGACAGACCCGTGTGGAACGGCGGGCCTAGCCTGCTTTGCGATGTTTCCACCAGCCGTCCACGCCCTGTAGTTCCCCTTTCGTGGCGTCATCGCGTTTTCGACTCCGTACACGCCCTCTCTCATCCAGGCATCCGGGCCTCGGTCAAGCTGGTCAGCTCTAGGTTCGTTTGGCCGGGCTTTCGTAAATCGGTGAAAGACTGGGCAGCCGCGTGCATCCCATGCCAACGTGCTAAGATCCATAGGCACACACAGGCGCCCCTCGAATCCTTCCGCGTTCCAGGGAGGCGTTTTGATCATGTGCATGTGGATCTGGTTGGTCCTCTGCCGCAGTCACAAGGTTTCACGCAACTTTTGATTGTAGTGGACCGCACAACCCGCTGGCCTGAGGCAGTGCCTCTGACGTCCACTACTGCAGCAGCAGTGGCCAGGGCATTTTTGTCAACGTGGGTTTCGCGTTTCGGTCTCCCCGCCGACATCACCTCAGACAGGGGCCCCCAGTTCGTTTCCGAGCTTTGGTCTGCCATGGCTGACGGCCTGGGGGTCAAGGTCCACCGAACCACTGCGTACCACCCACAGGCCAACGGGATGTGCGAACATTTCCACCGGTCGCTTAAGGCCGCGTTCCGTGCTTCTCTCACAGATGGCAACTGGGTTGACCGCCTTCCATGGGTTTTACTGGGGTTGCGCTGCGCGGTTAAAGAAGACCTTGGGGTTTCCCCAGCTGAACTTGTCCTTGGTCAGCCCCTCCGGGTCCCCGGGGAATTCTTGCCTGAGAGCCCACCCCCGTGCTTCGCTCCCTCTGTGCTGTCTCTCCGTCCCCCAAGAGACTCGTTTTCTCTTCCTGGCTCAGTGCACCATTGTGTACCCGACACCTTTGTTCCGAGGTCGTTGGACTCTTCGCAGTTTGTTTTTGTCAGGCATGACGCTCATAGGCCTCTGCTGCGTCCACTGTATGACGGCTGCTTTCGGGTTATTCAACCGGGCCGGAAGCATTTCCTTTTGGATTTTGGGGGTTGGCAGGAGGCTTTTTCTATTGACAGACTTAAACCAGCACATGTGCTTCTGGATGACCAGGCCCCCCGCCGTGGCCGCCTGCCTTCCACTGGACTGGACAACCCTGCTTCTTCCTCTGGGAGCGCCCCCCACCTGGCGGGGCCCGAGCTATCTTCAGTTTTTCCTGACCGCCCATGCCAGCCTGGCCCTCAGGCTCGTTTCCCCTCCGCCAGCTCTCCACCTCCCCGGTTCAGCCGTTCTGGACGTTTAATTAAAGCAAGGGTTCTGGACTAGGGGATGACCCTACTGGGTGTTCGGGGGGGGGGGGGGGGGGGGCATGTGTGGTGGACCACTGGAGGGCTCCACTCACACCCAGTTCTCAGGAAATGTTGTTGCTGTGTTTTGGACGGAAAGTGTTCAGTTCTGTGGTGATGAGTAATAAACGAGCAGTGTTTATCGAGAGCTCTCGTGTCGTCTGTGTTTACCTCCACAAATGTGTCATTTTCACTTAGTGATTGCATCTCTTCATCCATTGCACTGACCCATTTCCCTGAGTTAGATGAAGTTATTGCTTCCTTGAATGTTTGGGGAATGTTACACATTGCTCTGTAACAATAATCCATGTTTGTGAGTACTTGATCACAATCCTCCTTATCAGTAACATATTCACTTAAATACCCAGGCCTCTTTCTCACTCTGGAAGGATACCTTGCAGCCTCGCAGTCGAGTTCATTCTCTTGTGACTGGCTGATCATCTCAGACATCTCAGACTGGGATCTGTTCCTGAGTATCTGTGTGTTCTGTACTCACATCAGTCTGTTCTCTGGTCTTGGTGAACCTGTTTGGTGTCTCAAAGTCACCCTCATCATCTGGCACCTTGTCAGTCTGTGTTTGTCTCTCTACTCTTGTTTTAGTCTCAAACTTCACCAGTCTATGCTTCTGTACTTTCCCACTGTCTGGGTAGTAGACCATAGACCATATAAGCTGGACTGTTCTTGTCATATCCAACAAAAATTCCTTTCTCACACCTTGAGTCTAGTTTTCTCTTGTTCTTCCTGTAGGCATAACACACTGACCGAAATGTCTGCATCCTGGAAAGGTTTGGCCTTCTTCCTGTAAGCATTAAATATGGTGTCTGTTCTGTGCGTCTGTTAAAACATCTATTCCTCACTACAGCTGCTGTTTGCACTGCGTAAGTCCACAACTCTTTAGGTAACCGTTTCTCTATTAACATACACCTGGCCATATCAAAAAGAGTGCGCCAATTGCGTTCTGCAGTACCATTTTGGTGTGGTGAGTATGGTGCTGAGGTCTCATGCCTGATTCCATTTTTGCTAAGGAGTGCCTGATACTCATTTCCCATAAACTCTGTTCCATTGTCAGACCTGATACATTTAACTTGCCCATACGGGGTTGTATCAGCCAGAAATTTCTGTGTTGCTTTTGCTGTGTCACTCTTATTTTTCAGAAAATACAATAACACTGCACTGGAATAGTCATCAGTGAATGATAGTGCAAATCTATATCCATCTCTGTACTCTGGGTCTACTGGACCAGCTAGATCTGTGTGTACCAGCTCTAAGGTGGTTTTGGCTCGTGCATCAGGGTCCCTGTTTCTAGTTTGAACAAACTTTCCCTGTGTGCACACTTCACAATCCAAGACAGATTTATCTGTTTTTCCTTTGATTGCCATACCATCAACAACACCCTGTAATTTCTGAATGTCATCATAATTACAGTGACCAAGAATTTCATGCCATGTTTGCATGTCATAGCAACCCTTACACTGGTCTTTACCTTCAGTGTTTACTGTTTGCAGGTAGTACAGTCTGTTGTACTCATATATTGGGAACCTTGTACTGTCTTTATGTCGCAAGGTGTCTTTTCCTTGCTTGTTGCAAGTTGCTCCATTTGAGGTAGCTGCTTTCACAGAGAAGATGTCTTGTGGATACGATGGGATGTACAGTGCCTGTTTCAAGGTTGTTTTGTGGCACTGCCCCCTGCTGTCCATCAAGCAAAACTCTGCTTCCCCTCTTTGGTCTGCAACTCCAGTGCACTTAGTGCCATCAGCCAACTCTACGTAGTGTGACTTGGGCTGGAAACTGTCGTCGAATCTCCTGAACTTCGTTATATCTGTAACAATATGCGAAGTTGCCCCTGTGTCCACCATCAGACCCTTTTTGTTGATGCCATGCTCTGACTGTAACGCTGCATCCTCGCTGCTTACCCGGAATGCGTAGTCTTTGCTACCCGACTCCTCGGAAACGTGCGTTGTCTTGCCACCGTTTCCGTCTGCATGTTGAGTCCCGATAGATGGTGCTTTTACACTCGCTACACCACTGCTTGCGCTAACACGTCCTGGCTTTGTGTCCCTTTAGTCCGCATCTGAAACACACTATGTCTGCGTTGCCGGCCCCATGGTCATTCGATTTTTCAAACGTGGGATTGTCGCTCGGTCGTGCACGTGCTTTCATGATGTTGTCATCTGACGCTGCGGCGCGCATTTTCTCTGTGTCTTCAAAGCTTCGCAGTTTAGTTTTAAATTCAGCAAAAGTCACTTCAACTTCACTTTGTGTGACATGAACAGCAAACGGTTTGAATGATTCTGGCAGTCCCTTCAAAACCATTGCTACCAATAGCCCATCACTCAATGTTTCACCAGCATTCCTCAGGGCTGTGATTATTGTCTCTGCTCGTATCACATACTCAGTCACACTCTCACTGCTGGACTTTTGGAGCGAAGTGAGTTCTGTGTACAGGCTAATTATACGAGGCTTTCCTTTACCTGCATAATAGTTTCTTAGAATCCCCAGCGCCGTCCGTCCATCATCTGCTGCTTCTCGCATAACAAGAGACAAACTTTTGTCATCCAGAAACTGGATCAGCTCCGCGTAGGCCTCTGCATTCTTTGCTCTGTCTTCTTCTCCCTCCGCGTCAGTAGGCTGCTCCAAAATAATGTCTCTTAAACCTTGCAAAGGAAGGTGGCCCAAAAATTTTGTCTCCCATAGTTCGTAGTTCTTTTCGTCTCCATCAAAAACTAGCCAAGCCCAACGGCTATTTGACTCAGCGGCTCGTCGGCTCATGGCGCTAGCATGGTATGCTAATCCTCACCGAGTGCGCAGTACGTCGCAGCGTTTCTCTCGGTGGCAAAACCACATGGACTCTTTCGGAAAACTTCTTAGCTTCCTGGGCCCATAACCTGTTGGCAGAGGTATGAAAATGCGCAGGAAAATCTGACGTGCATGGCAAACCGACGACATTTAGGGAGGAATAAACACACATCAGCCTTCGGCCATTTTGATGAAACGCATACGCCCCCTAGAGCGAGCTAACTTTATTAACAGCCACACAAATGTAAACTACACATCAAACATAAATGAACCATTTGACTGTCTCCATAATTGAGAGCATTTTCTCTTCTTATGTCAACACCCTGCACCCCACGTCCATCGGGAGCACCTTGATCTTCCAGCTGCCAAGTTGGCATTCCGCAGCTTCTTATGGTCAAAAGCTTCAACCTCAATTGCTTCCTCCCATAGTACAGTCAGCTCAATGACGTACGCAAGTTTTTGGGAGTTAGACCAAAGGACGAGGTCTGGTCGCAGAGTAGTTGTTACGATCTCTGTGGGAAAAATTAGCCTCTGCTCCAAGTCCACTTACATCTGCCAATCCCTGGCACCCTTCAGCTGGCCCAGGTCTGGGATTGAGGGGCTTGTCCTCGGCTTATCTCCCAGCATCAGACAAATGCTGATGAAAACTGACGCTCCTCTTGGTTCGTGAAAGGTTGAACATTAATGGATTTTCTTTTGCACTCAACTTTCTCAGCTAGACACCTGAGAACCTGGTTGTGTCTCCATCTGTATCTGCCCTGGGTAAGGCTAGTTCTACAACCAACCAAGACGTACTTGAGTGTGGCTGCTCTTCGCAGCTTAGTAAGTTGTTGCTTTATTTCCTCCTGCAGGACAGTAAGTCCCTCCCTTTCTGTCTCACAGGCCCTCCTCCACTGTTTCCTCAGTTGTCTTCTCTCTTTCACTAATCGGTCAATTTCCCACTGTCTCCTGGACTTTAACTGGTTTAAAGGGTCGTTCTGCTGTCTCTGACTGTTGTTCTTTACCCCAAACCGCTCGGCCCCATAACTGTAGATGATGGTTCCCAGGTTCTCCAACTTCCTTTCAGCTGGAACCTTTTATTGATCTAGTATAAGAGCCAGTTCCGAGTCAATGGTTTCCCACTCTCTTTTACACAGGGAGCTCTTCCAGCCATAAGCTTCAGGTCAAAATGTTGAACCAGCATAAATTTTATGCCACCCACGGTGACTCTTACATTTTATGTGTCAAACACTGGTTAAACTGTAACAGATAAAATGCTTGCATGTAGTTGTTGATTAAACTCAACAAAATCTGTCATTATATGGAAAAAAGAAGCTACGTAGATTTTTTTTTTAGTATGTAGGTCAGCATAAGTGAATTTTGGTTGGTAAATGAATGCTGAACATCCTTATAACTGTTCCTGTGACAGTTAAAATAAAGTTGTTAGTTTTATATGTTTCTGTAATAGATTCATGTTTAATTCAGTTCATTTATTTGTTTTTATTTTATTTTATTATTTATCCTGTAAAGTTTGTTTGAGGTAGAGTTTTTAATGGTCACATGACCAGAGTTTGGCTGAGAGCACAACCATGGCATTTTGGGTCAGAACTAGCATGGGGACAGAGCTACAGATGCGGCTACAGCCACAACATTTAATGTTATTCTGCATGCGGTTCAAGAGGTGCACACGGCAATGGTTTTCATGTATATTGTTTATGTAATGTTGTATACATGTTCTACATTGGTAATAAGAGGACATTTTCAGTAATATCCATTACATTGCATTTTTCCTGTTCTGCAAGCTCAAGACTGTTTATGGACACTAACATAAGAGACTTTGATAAGATCAAACATATTTACGTGATAAACTTTGTGTTTTCTTCAGTTTTCTCATGTGTCTGAAAAAAATAAGAGAGAGAGAGAGAGAGAGAGGAATAAACTTCCAAAGACATCAGTATGATGCATGGCCATTGTTTGTTGGACCCCTGTAGTTACCATCCTCATTAAATATAAACAGTTGAAGAAAGTTTCACAGTTTAAAAAAATATTTCAACAAATATCATGTATACAATTATGTTGTTTTAATTACTTTCTAGATCACATTTAGCATTCATCCTAAGTTCACAAAGCACATATGCACACTTCCTCCACCAGATGTCAACGTGAAACATAAGTTCATTACAATTTTTAACGCTTGCAGAAATGAATCTTCATTCTTTTGCAGAAAGTTTGACTAAATCTGAAAATAACCTTTTATGAAATATAGATAGTAAAGTTGTCACTGGTTCATTTGTTACTGAACTAATCAAAGCACAGGCTGATCTTTGTCTAACAATTACCCAGAAAATATTCATAAAAATGTCTGAACTCAAATTGAAGTATGGTATGTCTTTAATATCACATGGCATCATCATCATGGCCTTCCTCACTGTTTCTGATACACATTTGGGTGTGACGCTCTTTTAAACACCCCCTGGTCCTAAACTATTGCGGATAAAATGAAATAAATATCAAATTAAATGATGAATATAAATATTTACAGCATGAGTTCCTTACTAAGTTGGTAGGTTGTCACGGCAGAGCTGTGCTTGCATAAATATGTAATTGAGTAAGATTGTAACTTCTGATCAGACATTTGATAAGACTGGTTTCAGACACCAATTTTTAGCTGTCATCAACAGGTATCACTGAGGCTGGAACAAACTGTCAGCGGTTAAAACCTCTGAGGAAGGTATGAAATGTTTACCTCCTCTTCATGTGCTTTACCCTCGTATTATATCTCTTTATCTCTGTTGATGCAAATTCTGAGCCCATGGATTTCTGTTCAGTCAAACAAAGAGGAAAAATATAGTATTTTGTAGGTTACATTCAAATGTTTTATTTGTGAATACGCTGTTTGGGAAAACTAATTTTCTGTTTGGGACTGGCAGAGAAAAAAGAGAAACAGATGCTCCTGAGGTACTTGGCTTAGAAAGAAGCTTTAAATAAGCTGCACATTTGCATGGTTCAGATTAAAGTGTTTTCAGTGTGGGAAAATACTTGATGTACTGAGCTACACCACACACTGAGGTTTCTGTGGTTATTTTGCAGCTGAGTGCCAGAAATATCAATCAGAGGATCTAATGTCTTCTAATCTGTGTAACTGTGGTTTAACAGCAACATCACATCAGTTTGAGACTGCAGGTGGAACAAATACCTGCAGCCTTCAGACGACTGCAGAGACCTGCAACTATTAAGAAGTAACCTTCACGTTAGCTTTCTAACTTTTGTGGATTACAGAACTGGTAAGAATAATGAATTAATTTTTATTCCATCTGCCTCACAGTAAAATGAATCTTCAAATATTAGCTTCATTTGTCATGGTCATCCATATTACAAAACCTTTTTAAAGTTTAAAAAAACATACTGTAGATAAGTCGTCCATGTACAAGTTTAGGAAACATATGAAACATTTGCTGTGTAAAAAAAAAATCATTTTATTTGAGCAATTTCTGAATTCTAGATGTGTAAGAACAGTTTGTGAACACATTAGTATTTTGCGGTCAGGAGTTTAAGCAGGTTGTAGCTGCAGCTGTTTTCATGGATTTTCATAGATTTTGGGTAGACCACAGACTGAGCTTTTCTGTCACTGATGATTCATTTTACACAGAACACATTTTGAGTCTCAGCCATGTGGACACAACAGAGAAACTTCTTCTATTTGACCATCGGTGAGATGAACTTTACATCAATGAATTATTTTCTTTCTTTGCTATACTAACGATGGGCATAACTTTGTGCTGAACATTGGGGAAGGGGGGGGGGGGGGGGGTGTCGTCAAGATCTATGAAGCAGAACTATGTAGCTGAAATGACTAAAGAAAATGAACAGCCTATTTATGCAAGATAGTTCATAATTTTATTTGGGGGGGTGGGGGGGGGGGGGGGTGTATTGGCTGGGTCCCTACCCCCTCTGGAAATCAGTGTTCAGTTCCTTAAAGGTTTTCTGTTATTTATTGCATCCAAATTAGAAACAAGAACAGTTCATTATGTCAGCATAATAAGTTATATTTTCTTTTCTACAGTCTCGTATCTGTTTGCATCTTCAGCATCTGCAGGTCAGTCATTTTTTCTGTGAACAGCATCAGACTCACAAATGTTTTGCCAACCACCAGATAAAACAGTTTTGCTACATTAAATTACATTAAATCCACGTTTTCCCTCTTTTGTTCTTTTGATACATGCAATGCTTTATTTTATCTATTCTTTTATTAGATTAGATCTTTTATTAGTTTCTTTGAATAAGTGAATGAATTGTTTAAAATATAAACCAACAGTACTAATGAACATTTGAAAATAAGAAACTTTGTTTGGATCAGAACTCGAAAAAAACGAACTCTGCACTATTCGTTGCACAGCAGCAGTGTGTGACCATATTATTCCGTATTATTATCGTTTTTATGTACATATAAATATTTTTTACTTAGCATGAAAATCAAATATAAAAAACATTTAATGAAAACTTAAACTTACTACAATAACTCTTTTCAGGATTATCCATGTCAACTGGAAAAGTAAAATGTAAAACAATTGTAGCACATTTATTTGGTTTATAATATTAGTGTCATGGTCCTGAGTCTGAGGACTCAGTGTTTTGTGTTTCCTTATGCTTTTGTTCATTCCGAGTGTGTATTCTGTTGTGATTTTGCCATTTGTTAGGTTTCTGTTCTTTGCCTGCCTGCTCCCACTTCTCTGTGTTCCCTCTGTCTGTCCATGGTGTTATTGTGTCTGCTCATGAGTCTGCCTGTCATGTTCAGTGTCCTGTCTGATTCTGTGTCAGTTTCCTGTTTTATTCTGAAAGTTCATGTCTCATGTCAGTGTGTTCAGTTTTACCTCTCCCCTGTCTCGTTAGCCTTATTGCTCCCAGCTGTGTCTCCCTCCTGTGGCCCATTCCCTGATTACTCCCCGTGTACTTAAGCCCTGTGTTTTCCTGTGCTCTCTGTGACGTCGTCCCTCTTGCTGTGTGGATCTCCCTGTGTGTCTCTCTGTGAGTTCTTAGTTTATGGTTTCCCAGTTTGGTTTAGTTTATATGTCTGTTCTGCTAGCGAATAAAGCTGAGTTTTGAGTTCATTCCCTCGTGCCTGTGAGTCCTGCATTTTGGGTCCTACTCCTGCCTGCCGCACAGCGCTCCGTGACAGTACGACGTCACCAGTAATGGATCCAGCGGACTCACCGTGGAAGCGCAGCTCCCGTTTTGACGGGACTCGGCTAGTGCTTGGAGGGCCTCCGTGCTGCCGCTCCTCACTAGCTGCTTACCCTTCGGTCCACTCACCTGCTTCCTCTCCGCGGACGCCCAGGTCTCGCAGAAAACGCTCCAGCCGGTCCCGGGAGGATTACTACGAGCCTGCAAGCAATCAGCTCACGCCTGCACAAGCCTTCTACAAGATGTTAGGGATTATTATCGTGCCGCCCGACTCACCCAGCGTTTCCACTTCACAGCAGGAGCCTGGGACTCTTCTCGACCAACCGCCTAGGGTGAGTGACAAAGTCCCCCTACGTTCGCCTTCTGTGTCGAGGGATAAACGTACCGTTTCCCCCAAGGCCGCTAACGTCGGCTTCATGAACTCTAGATCTTCTGTTCCTCCTGTTCCAGAAAACGACAGTATTTATTTTGAGAGCGATCGTTTCCACTGTAGTTCAAAAGACTGTGCTTCTGATGCTCCTTCGGACCCAGGAGTTAAGACTGTTTCATCTGGAACTGTTTATTCTGGAGCTATGTTTATTCAGTCAGCTGCCCGTCCGCTTTCAGCTCAGTCCCCTGCTCAGAAGCCGTCTGTAGCCCAGACACCAACTCCACCACCACCATTTTCGCCCGAAGCTCTGTTAGCCGCCCGGCCCGAAGCTCTGTTAGCCGCCCGGCCCGAAGCTCTGTTAGCCGCCCGGCCCGAAGCTCTGTTAGCCGCCCGGCCCGAAGCTCTGTTAGCCGCCCGGCCCGAAGCTCTGTTAGCCGCCCGGCCCGAAGCTCAGTCGCCACCTCCACCACATTCAGCCTCGCTTCCCATAGCACAGTCACATCCACAGCCTGACTTACTACAAACCTTATTTCAATCCCTAGCCCAGTCAATAGCTCAGTTGGTAGAGGAATCATCAGCCTTATCGACAGCTCAGTTAGCTCCCTCGCAGCCCTTGGCAGCTCCCTCGCCGCCACCCGCAGCTCAGTTAGCTCCCTCGCCGCCACCCGCAGCTCAGTCTCCTGTGTCCCCGCTAGCTCCATTTTCACCTCAACCATCGCTTCAGTCATCAGTTCGGTCTGCCACTCAGTCGCCCTTAGCTCCATCATCCACACTACCACCTGTTTCTCTTCCACCACAACCGTCACTACACCCAGCCACTCAGGCTGCTACTCAGCCAGTCATTCAACCCATAGCCCTGCCGTTGCCATACCCTGTAGCTGAGCCACTAGCCGTCCGACCCACAGCCACTTCAGCCACTCCTTCACCCGTTACACCTCCACTACAACCATCAGTGCAGTCTCCGGTGTCCCCAGTGCAGTCTCCGGTGTCCCCAGTGCAGTCTCCGGTGTCCCCAGTGCAGTCTCCGGTGTCCCCAGTGCAGTCTCCGGTGTCCCCAGTGCAGTCTCCGGTGTCCCCAGTGCAGCCTCCTTTAGCACAGTCACCCACTCAACCACCAGCACCACAACCGTCACTACCTCTAGTTCATTCCCCTGTGCAGTCATTTACTTCTCCACCGTTAGCAGCTCAGGTCCCCGTGTGTCCAGCAGCTCAGGTCCCCGTGTGTCCAGCAGCTCAGCTCGCACCTGAACCTTTGGCCCAGTTCCCCGTAGCAGTGCGGTTTTCTAGCCAGCTTAACATTGAGCCCGGGGTCCCAATCCTCTCTGGCTCTACTTCAGCTCCTGCTGGAAGCTCGGATGAGCTCATCCAGGACTCCGCGGCTCCCACGCCGCCATCTACCTCGTCCGCTGGGGGTTCCAGTGAGCCCGGCCAGCACCTCCCTGTCTCCGCTGGAGGGTCCGAGAGGCCCGTTCAGCCTCCTGTCTCCGCTGGAGGGTCCGAGAGGCCCGTTCAGCCTCCTGTCTCCGCTGGAGGGTCCGAGGGGCCCGTTCAGCCTCCTGTCTCCGCTGGAGGGTCCGAGGGGCCCGTTCAGCCTCCTGTCTCCGCTGGAGGGTCCGAGGGGCCCGTTCAGCCTCCTGTCTCCGCTGGAGGGTCCGAGGGGCCCGTTCAGCCTCCTGTCTCCGCTGGAGGGTCCGAGGGGCCCGTTCAGCCTCCTGTCTCCGCTGGAGGGTCCGAGGGGCCCGTTCAGCCTCACGCCGCATCAGCTGGAGGGCCCGAGGAGCCTGTCCAGCCGCCATCTGCGACCGCCTCGTCATCGCCTGGCCCGGCCTCGGCCTCTGCAACCTCGCCTGGCCCGGCCTCAGCCTCTGCAACCTCGCCTGGCCCGGCCTCCGAGCCTTCGTCTGCCGCAGCCTCCTCTTCAGAGCCTTCGTCTGCCGCAGCCTCCTCTTCAGCTGCTTCGTCTGCCGCAGCCTCCTCTTCAGCTGCTTCGTCTGCCGCAGCCTCCTCTTCAGCTGCTTCGTCTGCCGCAGCCTCCTCTTCAGCTGCTTCGTCTGGTCCAGCCTCCTCTTCAGCTGCTTCGTCTGGTCCAGCCTCCGCTTCTGCCTCGTCTGGTCCAGCCTCCGCTTCTGCCTCGTCTGGCCCTGCGCCCACCAGGCCATGGCCAGCACGCCTGAGACTGGAGGGCCGCCGCTGCCTTCCGCGCGGTCGGCCTCCTGAACTGCTCCGTCGTCTCCTTCGCCGCCGCCGCTGCCTTCCGCGCGGTCGGCCTCCTGAACTGCTCCGTCGTCTCCTTCGCCGCCGCCGTTGCCTTCCGCGCGGTCGGCCTCCTGAACTGCTCCGTCGTCTCCTTCGCCGCCGCCGTTGCCTTGCGCGCGGTCGGCCTCCTGAACTGTTTCCGCGTCTCCGCCGTTGCCTTCCGCACGGTCGGCCCCCTGAACTGCTCTGTGTTTTGGGTTGTTTTCTTGGGCTCCGGTGTTTTCTGTGCTCTTTGTTTTCTGTTCCGAGCCCTCCGTCCTGGGCCCCCGCCGCCCGCCCTGGGTTGTTTTCTGTTTGGTTTTGTTTTTCTGTGTTTGGGCTGTCTGGAGCCAGCCCTTGAGGGGGGGGTACTGTCATGGTCCTGAGTCTGAGGACTCAGTGTTTTGTGTTTCCTTATGCTTTTGTTCATTCCGAGTGTGTATTCTGTTGTGATTTTGCCATTTGTTAGGTTTCTGTTCTTTGCCTGCCTGCTCCCACTTCTCTGTGTTCCCTCTGTCTGTCCATGGTGTTATTGTGTCTGCTCATGAGTCTGCCTGTCATGTTCAGTGTCCTGTCTGATTCTGTGTCAGTTTCCTGTTTTATTCTGAAAGTTCATGTCTCATGTCAGTGTGTTCAGTTTTACCTCTCCCCTGTCTCGTTAGCCTTATTGCTCCCAGCTGTGTCTCCCTCCTGTGGCCCATTCCCTGATTACTCCCCGTGTACTTAAGCCCTGTGTTTTCCTGTGCTCTCTGTGACGTCGTCCCTCATGCTGCGTGGATTTCCCTGTGTCTCTCTCCCCGAGTGTTAGTTTACTTTTCCCAGTTTAGTTTTTGTATTTCCTATGTCCTGCCTCTTCAGCAATAAAGCTGCCCTTTTGAGTTCATTCCCTCGTGCCTGTGAGTCCTGCATTTTGGGTCCTCCTCCTGCCTGCCACACAGCCGAGCCTTGACAATTAGGCCATATTTATCTGTTTGCAAGTCATTTAGCTCCTATTTTAGCACCATCACATTGCACAATAATGACTGCCCTGTATTTTTACAAGCTTCTATCATGAATCATGTTTTAATAGTGTTGAAATTAAACTTATTGCTACATTTCAGAGAGCATCTTATTTTGAAGGTTTCAGGCAATGCAGTCTACAGTTATTCAATCTCTTTTTACATTGAGTTAAAAATCATATTTTTAATAAATCCAGGATTTTGAAATAATTAAGTTTTAAAATAGTTTCTGTAACATTTAGATTATGTTGCCAGTAATTTAGTTTTCTTTTTAAAGCTCAAAGACATTTTTCTTCGTGAAATATGAATGCTGCACACTGCGGCTGTTTTATATTTTTTTGTTATATTTTTTCTATTTTTTTTATTGTCTTCTTTTTTTTCTTTTTCTAAGTGAATTTGCTTATTTATCACATTTTTGCCACATGCATTAGTTGTGGGTTTCAGTTATCAATTTCAGATTAAAATCGATTTTAGCTTGAATAATGCGATATCGATTCATTAAATCCTGAATTGATTATTAAATATATATATATATGTATTTTGCAAGAAACACCAGAATCTCAGATTAAAGCTTTCATTCCAACAACCAACAAACAGCTAAAACAACAATTGAGAGCAGGTTAACGATTCCACGCAAAGACCTAAACACAAAGCGTGGACCCGACACATCAGAATCTGACATGACGTAACATGTCAGCTTTCTCACCTGTCAGCACTTGCATGGACATGCGGTCGGGGCTGAAAGACGACTGTGCCAAACTGTGCCACCTAATTAGCTTGGAAAGAAAAGTGACTGGAAGGTTCCTGAAGATGTTCTGCCTCTCAATCGAGAAGCTTTTTCTGTTCTATGACCAAATAATGGAGAGTCCCAGGTTTTTAAGTTCTTGTGGGAGTTGTCCCTTAAGAGTCTTGAAGAAGTGAAGAGTGAGACCACATCAAGTTTCATCTGGATTCTTTGGATCCAGTGTAAGTTTCTGGACCTTTCCATTGGTGTCAGATTACAGCTCAGCATTCAATACCATCGTTCCCTCGAAGCTGGACAGGAAACTGCAGGATCTAGGACTGAGCAGCTCCCTCTGCAGCTGGATCCTTAGCTTCCTGTCTGACAGACGCCAAGTGGTCAGACTGGGCAGCATCACCTCATCCCCCGTCACACTGAACAGTGGTGCTCCACAGGGGTGTGTACTGAGCCCTCTCCTATACTCACTCTACACCTACGACTGCACAGCCACTAACAACTCCAACATCATTGTGAAGTTTGCGGACGACACTACAGTGGTGGGTCTTATCACCAACAGTGATGAGACGGCTTACAGGGAGGAGGTCAGCACCCTGACCCACTGGTGTCAAGACAACCATCTCACCCTCAACGTCGCAAAGACAAAGGAGCTGATAGTGGACTTCCGGAGGTGCAGAGAAGTACACACCCCCATCACCATCAACGGCGCTGCTGTGGAGAGAGTGAGCAGCTTCCGTTTCCTTGGTGTACATCTGGCTGAGGATCTTACGTGGTCAGTACACACAAACAAAACAGTGAAGAAGGCGCAGCAGCGCTTCTTCTTTCTCAGGAGACTGAAAAGATTCGGCATGAGCCCCCGCATCCTCAGGACCTTCTATCACTGTGCCATTGAGAGCATCCTCACTGGATGCATCACCACCTGGTATGGCAACAGCACCGCCTACAACTGCAAAGCTCTCCAGCGAGTAGTGCGGTGCTCTGAACGGATAATTGGAGGTGAGCTTCCCTCCCTCCAAGACATCTACAGGAAGCGCTGCCTGAGGAAAGCGGGGAGGATCATCAAGGACTCCAGTCACCCCAGCCATAAACTGTTCAGACTGCTTCCATCAGGAAGGAGGTTCTGCAGCATCCGGTCCCGTACCAGCAGACTGAGAGACAGCTTCTTCCATCAGGCCATCAGACTGCTGAACACGTCATAGACACCTCAGCTTCACTACTGGAACTTCAACATTATGCACTACATACCGTACAGTAATGCCACTGTTTTGCACATATTCAACTCTGTATATTTTTATATTTTTATATATTTTATTTTATTATTGTTTACTATTTAATTTGTAAAAATGTGTATACACACACACACACACGCGTAGGAAAACATTTAGTATACACATCCAGAAATGCATACACTATTATATATTGTACATATATTTATTAGTTTCAGGTTGGCCATTCTTGTATTTTGCTCGTTTGTGTTGTTGTGTTTGCACATCTCTGTTGCTTGTGGGGCTCGCACACAAGAATTTCACTCGCATGTGCTGTGCCAGTGTGCCTGCACATGTGATGTGACAATAAAAAGTGATTTGATTTGATTTGATTTGATTTGATTTGATTTGTGCCATATTCAGTAATAAAATTTCCCCCTGTAAATGTAGCTGTATTCTACAGAGAAATATGTTTTTTTCTATCATCCTTTTAAACTGCTAATTCTTAAAAAGAAAAACGTCTGTCTGTGTGGAGCTCCAGCCATTTATTTCTCCACTGTGAGTTTGAGTGCGCTTCAGATGAGTCTCACAAAGATGTTCAAATAGTTGCTGTTCTAAACAATAAATAGAAAAAAATATTGCATTTGTTTTGTGTTCAGGTGGACCCATCAGATTACCTGGGTCCATCCTTTGCTCTGGAAGAGTTGAACTATATCACAAGCTCATTTATATTCTACTTTTTTGTTTTCAGTGACCCAAACTCACCCTTATTTGCTTCTTTGACTTTAATGAATAAAAAATAAGAAAATAAATTAGAAACACAGTCTAATCTTGTCTTTTTTTGCTAGGTGATCAGATAAGATTAGTTAATCCAGATAAATCTGAGTCAGCTCGTTGCTCTGGAAGAGTTGAAATCAATCACAGTAACAGATGGGGAACAGTCTGTGATGATGGCTGGGACCCAAATGATGCTGAGGTGGTCTGCAGAGAGTTAAACTGTGGAACAGCCCTGAATGCCACTCAGTCCGCTCACTTTGGTGAAGGAAGAGGACAAATCTGGCTTGATGATGTGTCCTGTTCAGGAAGTGAGAGATCTCTGACTGAGTGTCAGCACAGAGGATTTGGGACACATAACTGTACACACAGTAAGGATGCTGGTGTTGTCTGTTCAGGTAAGAAACTTTACTGATCAAAGGCAAATATGTAATAATTAAGGTTACAATATTTGTACAGTTTTAGATTTGAGCCATTGTTTCATGTGGTCTATGTATATCTACCTCTGTATTTATGTGGGATCCATGAGGTATATTTCAATTGACACTATTGGATTTGTCACTTCCCAGTTGAAAGTTTTTTTGTTTTTTTTTTAATTTAACTTCAGATATGAACATACTGCATGCACACTCCTCATTGTGGTTCATACTAAATCTCTGGCAATGTTGAACAAGTGTTAGCATGAAGCAATTCAATGAATCTGTCCCGTCAGTATTTTTTTTATAATTCATAATCAGTTCAGTGTGTACACTGAGCAAAGGATTGCAGGTTTGGATTGTTTTAATTTCTGAAATTAATTGTGTTTGTTTACTGTGCCCAGGTGTGCCAGTCAGATTATCTGGAAGCACTTTGTGCTCTGGAAGAGTCGAAATCTTTTACAACAACACTTGGGGAACAGTCTGTGATGATAACTGGGACATAAATGATGCTGAGGTGGTTTGTAGAGAGCTCGGCTGTGGAACGGCACAGAGTGCTGCTGTCTTTGGTGAGGGAAGTGGATCCATCTGGCTTGATGATGTGTCCTGTTCAGGAAGTGAGAGATCTCTGACTGAGTGTCAGCACAGAGGATTTGGGACACATGACTGTACTCACCAAAAGGATGCTGGTGTTGTCTGCTCAGGTGAGAAGTGATTTTTTGTAAATACTAAAAATTATAAATATAACAAGATAAAACTGTTGTCATTATTGTTACACACGCTTTCTCTCTGTGATTTCTGTTTTCCTCAGTGATCCTTCCAAAGCCCAGAATCTTCATGATTCCTGCTGGTAAAGTTGAGCGGAGAAGCGATGTCAGCATCACTTGTTCAATATCACCTCAAAGCCAACAGCTTCTACAAGGAGAATTTACTCTGAAGCAGATTTCAGGCTCATTCAGTCAGACAAAACCATCAACCACCAACTCTGCTACATTCAAGATCCTCCAAGTAGATTTTGACAAGGATGGATTGTACCAGTGTGAATATTCACACGACTCCAGCATCTCCACAAGTGACTCTGTCAAAGTCTCCGTTACTGGTAATAAAATGTAATATTGTTTAAATTACAGTCATAAAGTGACAGTGAAAATGTTGTGTTTACTTGTTACGCCCACTACAGGTTATTATAATGAAAATATAACATTTTTTAATATAAGAAGTAAAGTATGTATTTCAATGATTTACCAATTGGTTAATTCAATTCAATTCAATTTTATTTAAATAGCGCCAAATCACAACAAAAGTCGCCTCAAGGCGTTTTATATTGTACAGTAGATCGCACAATAATAGATACAGAGAAAAACCCAACAATCATATGACCCCCTATGAGCAAGCACTTTGGCGACAGTGGGAAGGAAAAACTCCCTTTTAACAGGAAGAAACCTCCGGCAGAACCAGGCTCAGGGAGGGGCGGCCATCTGCTGCGACTGGTTGGGTTGAGAGAAGGAAAACAGGATAAAGACATGCTGTGGAAGAGAGACAGAGGTTAATAACAGATATGATTCAATGCAGAGAGGTCTGTTAACTCATAGTGAGTGAGAAAGGTGACTGGAAAGGAAAAACTCAATGCATCATGGGAATCCCCCGGCAGCCTATGTCTATTGCAGCATAACTAAGGGAGGATTCAGGGTCACCTGGTCCAGCCCTAACTATATGCTTTAGCAAAAAGGAAAGTTTTAAGCCTAATCTTAAAAGTAGAGATAGTGTCTGTCTCCCGAATCCAAACTGGAAGCTGGTTCCACAGAAGAGGGGCCTGAAAACTGAAGGCTCTCCCTCCCATTCTACTTTTAAATACTCTAGGAACAACAAGTAGGCCTGCAGAGCGAGAGCGAAGTGCTCTAATAGGGTGATATGGTACTACAAGGTCATTAAGATAAGATGGGGCCTGATTATTTAAGACCTTGTATGTGAGGAGCAGGATTTTGAATTCACTTCTGGACTTAACAGGAAGCCAATGAAGGGAAGCCAAAACAGGAGAAATCTGCTCTCTCTTTCTAGTCCCTGTCAGGACTCTTGCTGCAGCATTTTGGATTAGCTGAAGGCTTTTCAGCGAGTTTTTAGGACATCCTGATAATAATGAATTACAGTCGTCCAGCCTGGAAGTAATGAATGCATGAACTAGTTTTTCAGCGTCACTCTGAGACAGGATATTTCTAACTTTAGAGATGTTGCACAAATGGAAGAAAGCAGTCTTACATATTTGTTTACGGTAATATGTGCGTTGAAGGACATGTCATGGTCAAAAATGACTCCAAGGTTCCTCACAGCATTACTGGAGGCCAAGGTAATGCCATCCAGAGTAAGAATTAGTACCAGCAACACTCAACAGTCACTCCTCAGTCACCTCTTAGAGTTCACACACATTAAGTGAATAAACACATTCTATTTATAATAACTGCTAACCATGAATCTATGCATGAATTTTGTGTCTGACTGGAGTCTGACCTGAGTGAGCTTTAATAGATAATTGTTAAAGAGAATTTAGTTCCAAACAAAGGTGGGATTAAGTGTTAATAAAAACAGAATGCAATGATCTGTGAATCTCATAAACATAGAAAACACATCACATGTTTACACTGAGACCATTTCAATAAAAAATATTCACTCAGTCTGAATTTGATGGCAACAAATCACAAAAACATGGACAGGGTCGTGTTTACCACTGTGTAGCATCCACGCTTATTTTAACAACAGAACATAAACAACTGAGGAGACCAGCTGCTGGACTTACGGGAAACAAATGTTGGCCAGACTGAGGATTCAAGCTGCTCAACAGTCTCAACTCCAGTTTATTATGTCATTTTTATTTGATCCATCAAAAAGGTCTGAAATGCAGAAAGGCCAGTTCACTACCAGGACTCTTCTACTATGAAGCCATGTTGTTATAATAGATGCGACTCACTCCCACTGTGCAAAGTGACGTCTTTTATAAGTCATTTTTGGACTTCCAATTTTGGTCAGGTGTTTTTTTGTTTTGTTTTTTACCTCTGATGAATGCATAGATTTGTCTCCATGTACGGGCTATTTATAGTCCAAATGTGATCATTGTGGACATCTTTTTAAAAACAAACTTAGACTCCGTGTCATTTTTATAAATCAAATCAAATCAAATCAAATCAAATCACTTTTATTGTCACATCACATGTGCAGGCACACTGGCACAGCACATGCGAGTGAAATTCTTGTGTGCGAGCCCCACAAGCAACAGAGATATGCAAAACACAACAACACAAACGAGCAAAATACAAGAATGGCTAATCTGAAACTAATAAATATATGTACAATATATAATAGTGTATGCATTTCTGGATGTGTATACTAAATATTATCCTACGTGTGTGTGTGTGTGTGTATACACATTTTTACAAATTAAATAGTAAAAAAAAAAAAAAAAAAAAAAAAATATATATATATATATAAATAAAATAAAATATATAAAAATATACAGAGTTGAATATGTGCAAAACAAGTGGCATTTATATACAGTGTGGAGTGCATAGTGTTGAAGTTCCAGTAGTGAAGCTGAGGTGTCTATGACGTGTTCAGCAGTCTGATGGCCTGATGGAAGAAGCTGTCTCTCAGTCTGCTGGTACGGGACCGGATGCTGCAGAACCTCCTTCCTGATGGAAGCAGTCTGAACAGTTTATGGCTGGGGTGACTGGAGTCCTTGATGATCCTCCCCGCTTTCCTCAGGCACCGCTTCCTGTAGATGTCTTGGAGGGAGGGAAGCTCACCTCCAATTATCCGTTCAGAGCACCGCACTACTCGCTGGAGAGCTTTGCGGTTGTAGGCGGTGCTGTTGCCATACCAGGTGGTGATGCATCCAGTGAGGATGCTCTCAATGGCACAGTGATAGAAGGTCCAGAGGATGCGGGGGCTCATGCCGAATCTTTTCAGTCTCCTGAGAAAGAAGAGGCGCTGCTGCGCCTTCTTCACTGTTTTGTTTATGTGTACTGACCACGTAAGATCCTCAGCCAGATGTACTCCAAGGAAACGGAAGCTGCTCACTCTCTCCACAGCAGCGCCGTTGATGGTGATGGGGGTGTGTACTTCTCTGCACCTCCGGAAGTCCACTATCAACTCCTTTGTCTTTGCGACGTTGAGGGTGAGATGGTTGTCTTGACACCAGTGGGTCAGGGTGCTGACCTCCTCCCTGTAAGCCGTCTCATCACCGTTGGTGATAAGACCCACCACTGTAGTGTCGTCCGCAAACTTCACAATGATGTTGGAGTTGTTAGTGGCTGTGCAGTCGTAGGTGTAGAGTGAGTATAGGAGAGGGCTCAGTACACACCCCTGTGGAGCACCAGTGTTCAGTGTGATGGGGGATGAGGTGATGCTGCCCAGTCTGACCACCTGGCGTCTGTCAGACAAGAAGCTAAGGATCCAGCTGCAGAGGGAGCTGCTCAGTCCTAGATCCTGCAGTTTCCTGTCCAGCTTCGAGGGAACGATGGTATTGAATGCTGAGCTGTAATCTACAAACAGCATTCTCACATACGTGTCTCTCTTCTCCAGGTGTGACAGGGCAGTTTTTATAATGCTTCTACGTGTATAGCCTCTTTAGTCTCATGTTTTAAGAGTGTGGAGGGTATGTTTTCTGGACAGAAACAGTTATATGTGAAGGAATGCAGAGTGATCAGTGGACATCTGAAAGATGGTGCAGCCTCCTGAGCTAAAACAAAAGTGAGCAGCTGCACAGTGGATTTGGAGCAGAAAGCTTCTCACAGAAACTTTGCAAAATGTGCGCATTGTTGAGTGGATAGTTCACATACCAGTGATGGCACCTTTCAACCTGACGTTCCAGTGTTCCAGATTAACTGGTGTCGCGAATTAACTGGTGACAGAGAGGAGTGTATTTCCCTTGGGTAGGAGGGATCCTGGAGGAGGGTCATCACACGGCGGGTGGACAGTGGATCCGGTGAGGCCTCCACATGATGGTATTGCAATGTCGCCGGCTGAAACGGCCCGAAGAGCAAACTGAGCTTTGATGTGCATGAACCACAAAGGAGGGTTGTGAAGCCAAAAATCCGGCAGCTTAAAACGTACAGCTCTGCTATCCATCCTGATTGCCAGTCCTGGTAGCCGGGCATCGGTCCTCCAGGATCTCCACTTCTGGCCGCAACCTGGCTCACAATGCACCCGACCCCTACTGTGCCTCCTCCGGGTGGTAGGCCTGCATTAAGATGGGCCCATGTCCCTTTTTCAGGTTGTGCCTGGCCGGATCCTCACAAGGACTCCTCCTGGGCGCCTCCTGGGTGAGGTGTTCCGGGCATGTCCTATTGGGAGGAGGCCCCGGGGCAGAGCCAGGACATGCTGGAGCGATTATATCTCTCGGCTGTCCTGGGAATGCCTTGGTTTTCCCTCAGACAAGCTGGAGGAGGTGGTTGCGGAAAGGGAGATCTGGGATTCTCTGCTTGGGAATAAAACTGTCACATAATGTCCAAAGAAATGACCCAGTTTAAAGTTCAAATGTTGAACGTCATACTGACGTCCAAGTTTGATCACTGTTGGCCGATAAATTGGACATCGTATAGATATCGAGAACTGGTCAAGGACCCAAGATAGACATGATCTGGACTTCTATCTGACGTCCAGTGTTTAGTTGGCTATTATGTGTCACATGCACACACTGAAAGTAAATTGTCTTCACATCACAACTGTGGTATAGAGTTTCTTCCTGCTACCAGGTGGTTCCTGTTTTACAGGGAGTGCAGAATTATTAGGCAAGTTGTATTTTTGAGGAATAATTTTATTATTGAACAACAACCATGTTCTCAATGAACCCAAAAAACTCATTAATATCAAAGCTGAATGTTTTTGGAATTAGTTTTTAGTTTGTTTTTAGTTTGAGCTATTTTAGGGGGATATCTGTGTGTGCAGGTGACTATTACTGTGCATAATTATTAGGCAACTTAACAAAAAACAAATATATACACATTTCAATTATTTATTTTTACCAGTCAAACCAATATAACATCTCCACATTCACAAATATACATTTCTGACATTCAAAAACAAAACAAAAACAAATCAGCGACCAATATAGCCACCTGTCTTTGCAAGGACACTCAAAAGCCTGCCATCCATGGATTCTGTCAGTGTTTTGATCTGTTCACCATCAACATTGCGTGCAGCAGCAACCACAGCCTCCCAGACACTGTTCAGAGAGGTGTACTGTTTTCCCTCCTTGTAAATCTCACATTTGATGATGGACCACAGGTTCTCAATGGGGTTCAGATCAGGTGAACAAGGTGGCCATGTCATTAGTTTTTCTTCTTTTAAACCCTTTCTTGCCAGCCACGCTGTGGAGTACTTGGACGCGTGTGATGGAGCATTGTCCTGCATGAAAATCATGTTTTTCTTGAAGGATGCAGACTTCTTCCTGTACCACTGCTTGAAGAAGGTGTCTTCCAGGAACTGGCAGTAGGACTGGGAGTTGAGCTTGACTCCATCCTCAACCCGAAAAGGCCCCACAAGCTCATCTTTGATGATACCAGCCCAAACCAGTACTCCACCTCCACCTTGCTGGGGTCTGAGTCGGACTGGAGCTCTCTGCCCTTTACCAATCCAGCCACGGGCCCATCCATCTGGCCCATCAAGACTCACTCTCATTTCATCAGTCCATAAAACCTTAGAAAAACCAGTCTTGAGATATTTCTTGGCCCAGTCTTGACGTTTCAGCTTGTGTGTCTTGTTCAGTGGTGGTCGTCTTTCAGCCTTTCTTACCTTGGCCATGTCTCTGAGTATTGCACACCTTGTGCTTTTGGGCACTCCAGTGATGTTGCAGCTCTGAAATATGGCCAAACTGGTGGCAAGTGGCATCTTGGCAGCTGCACGCTTGACTTTTCTCAGTTCATGGGCAGTTATTTTGCGCCTTGGTTTTTCCACACGCTTCTTGCGACCCTGTTGACTATTTTGAATGAAACGCTTGATTGTTCGATGATCGCGCTTCAGAAGCTTTGCAATTTTGAGACTGCTGCATCCCTCTGCAAGCTATCTCACTATTTTTGACTTTTCTGAGCCTGTCAAGTCCTTCTTTTGACCCATTTTGCCAAAGGAAAGGACATTGCCTAATAATTATGCACACCTGATATAGGGTGTTGATGTCATTAGACCACACCCCTTCTCATTACAGAGATGCACATCACCTAATATGCTTTATTGGTAGTAGGCTTTCGAGCCTATACAGCTTGGAGTAAGGCAATATGCATGAAGAGGATGATGTGGACAAAATACTCATTTGCCTAATAATTCTGCACTCCCTGTACTTACGATAGCTTTGTTATTTGTTCTTTCTTTTGTTCTCAGTGTTTCTGCAGCAGCCCAACATCTCTGTGACATCTCCAGATGGAGGACTGGTCAGGGTTCCTGATGGTTCAGAGATCATCAGCGGTTACAGCTTCGTCGTCACCTGCACAAACAATGAACACTATCCTGGAGGAGTTTTCAATCTCATCTTCTATGGCTCCAATATGAAACGCACCAAACACAAGCCATCTGTCAACAACTCAGCCTCCTTTAGTTTCCCTGTAGCTGACTTTGGACATGATGGTCGCTACAGCTGTGTGTATGAGATAACTCTGTCAGCAGGAACGTTCACTTCTCCTGAGGCATCCTCGATTCATGTTATCATTATATGTAAGCAGACAGCAAAACATTTCTACTTGCTGTGAGCAGTATTTGAATGACATATACATCACTAGATTAATATCAACATATTGAAATGGATGTTGTTAAACATCACTGTAGTAATCCCCCAAAAGTATATTCTGTTCATCTGGATGTAGCGTTTTCAGTGGGAGAAAAAAAAAAGTGACTTCTTCAGTCTCAGCTGACGGCAGGTTTCCCCAATCTTATAAACATCACATTTGCTGAAACCAGCCCACTGAAGGAACAATGGGCTGGGAGGTCAGGTCCTTGATCATTAATATGCAAATTGTCATGACAATTGATCAACAACGACTGATCAAAGCCCATGACTACCATTCACAGAGAGTTGAGGTTCCCCACTCCCAAAGGCCTTTGATCAGTTGACTAAAGACTCCCGAACTTATCTGTAGGTACTTCATCGGTGGCTGCTGTTCAGTCTGATAATGATGCAATGTGGCCACCATATTGACGAGATGGAGTCACGCCTCCTAAACCATGTGTGTCTGGAGTGTCAAATGTGATGTAGTAAGATTGTGGGTGGGTGGAGAGACTTTTACATGCCATTCACTGGAAGCCCATTGCTTCATAATCTGTTCTTGTTAACGTTTGTCTCATGGTGACTGATCTCTTTCCACAGATTCAAGAACTCCAATCCTGAGATATGTTTTCCTGCCACTGATTCTGCTTTTGGAGAACATTGCCCTTCATTTCTACTATAAGGTACATCAGAGTAAATAAAAGCATGTATGAAACTGAGTGGTAGCTGAGAAATGTAGGAACAGTAACGTGGATTGTGTATCGTCTCTCCAGGTCATCAAAAAGCAGAAATCAGACAAAAAGGAGAACGATGAGACGGATGTTTCCAGAGCTGAAGAAGAGGAGGCCGAGGAGGAAGCAGTCCAAGAAATAGAATCGAATCGAAACATAGAAACAAATGCAATAGTTTAAAATTTTTGTTGGAATTTAGATTAAAATTGTTTAAATATTGTTTAATTATGTTTATGTTTTAAATGTCTGACACATTACTGCAGCGACTCTATTTAACCCGCCTTTACTGTCCAGTATAAACTCTTAATAGCATGACTGTGACTTAAGTTTGAAAATAATCCTTCATCCTCTCCAGTCCTCGCTTTCTACTTCTTCCTCCATCTCTGCCAGCAAAGTTTTCCACACATTAAGTTTTTTACTTCTCACTAAACGTATCTTTGGCTAACAGACAGAATGTGCGTCAGTCTGCACATTAACACGTTTTTATGTTTGGTGATATTTTTGAAAGTCTTTCAAATTATCTGCCGCTTACAAAAAATTCCTGCAATTATAGCATCCTATTATATATATAACAATATATTGGCAAAGAAAAAACCAAAAGGCAGTAAAAAGTGTTGTTTATGCTTTGAATCATCATCACACCTGGAGGAGTTTTCCTGAAGACTGCTGAAGAAATTAGAAGAACGCTGGCGAAGAGACTTTCATGCACATTAGAATTGTACAAACTGTTTTTCCTCATATACTGTGTTTGTATAAAGAAAACAATTGACTTAAGACTTTTGCACAGTACTGTAATAAGGAAAATGAAGCTGTCTCACATTCATGCAGCTTACAACAAGAGCTGACTGCAGACACAGGAAGTCAGTGAGAGAGATAACGGTATGAACGGCTAATAAACTTGAGATGTTGTGATTGTGTAATGTTGAACAAAAACAGACTAAATGCTGGGCCTGAATTTAGATACATTACTTTCATTTTCATCAAAGTAACTTGCAGGAAATTTTTGTATTGTTGTTGGCACTCTGATTTTATAAAAATATATGTTTGTTTTATATTTTATTCTAAAATCAACTTTTTTTAATTCTTACATTTTGGGGGGACAAATTTTATCTGAGACTGATGGTGGAAAAATATACACAGATATGACCATTTTAAATTACCTCTCACCATCAGCAGTGTTGGGACTAACGCGTTATTAAGTAACGCGTTACAGTAACTACGTTATTATTGTGGTAACGAGCACGGTAACTAGTTATTATGCCAAAATCAGGAACGCGTTACTCGTTACTGGGATTTAGATAGGCTCGTTATTCGTTACTTCTTGCGGTGGCTATCGCGGAGCTTCCACAGATTCATTAGCAAGTGGTGGAAGCCAGCAGGTGGATGAGAGAAAGGGGAGGTAAGAGGAGAGACCCGAAGCGGCCGAGTGTCAGGTGAACTGAACTTCAGGTAAGAAGTTATGACCTGCAGTCTATCTGGGTCAGATATAAACCAAGTTTAGTTGGAGTTTATTTTCGTTGTGCTGACTTTTTCGTACTGTGTGCTAGCTAGCATGACCGGGTTTCTATACAGCTGGGTGGGTGCTATGTTACTGATGTTGAACTTTATTTTGTTCATACGGTTAATTATTAGAGTTGCCAACCGTTCCCTAAAAAACGGAATCGTCTCGTACGCAGAGAAATTATTACGCGTTTCGTATTGAGGCGAAAAGGAACACAGTTCGTCCTGGACTTCAGCTACAATGAAAAAGACACAAAGCTGGAGTTATTCTGTCTTTGCTGCACAGCTGCCTCTTCTTCTCTCATTCTCCCCCTCCCTCTCCTGTTGCTACTTTAATCATGAAACTGATCAATGATCAGCTGATCGGCTTTTCTCTCTTGTTTATTTATCGTCCACTTTGCGCCAGAAAGAGGAAACCAGCGGATGTCGCGTTAAACAACAGCAGCACGTTTGATCAGCTGTTGTTAGAATTTATTTAATATTACTTTCTAGTATCAGCTGATGTTTGCTGGAGCCACAGCTGTAAAGCTGCTGGTCATGATATCGAATTTCTGAGTACAATCAAAAGCACCACGACTGCAGTTTTTGTGTTGGATGTAAAAAGCGCACATGACGCTGTAACGTAGGCTAGAATCATGGCGGCGGTCAACGACGGTCCAGGCGTGGGATTTCTCTCGTGGAAATATGCACATTATTTTTTCCTTTGGTAGGTGGCACAGTGCACTTGTGGCAAGTAAGCAAGCTAGAAGACTGGCACTCTTGCTGGGTATCCAGTTAGCAACACATTAACAAGAGAAGTCTGAGTAAAACCAAAGTTACTTTCCCTAGTAACTAGTTACTTTGAAAGTAACGAGTAACTTGAAGTAACTGAGTTACTTTTGATGGAAGTAACTAGTAATGTAACTAAGTTACTAATTTAAAGTAACTTACCCAACACTGACCATCAGTAACACAAAATCCACTTTGACCACCCTTTACTTTGTTGGGATCTAAACACTTCAGGCTGGAGGACAGATTTGACAGATTTGATCAGCTCTGTCTTTGATTCAGTCCTTGTGGCTCACAAATCCTGGTGGGACATATGTGGTGTTTTCATTCCACAACCATCCGCAAAGGAAAGAAATCAAGAAAAAAATATACTGATTTCTTGGAGCATATCAGACACCACTGATCCAGCTGTGCTGAGTAACTCTGACACACTACAGGATCAGTGAAATTTCTACCTGTTCCTACTAAACAATTTCTTTTGTTGTACTTCCTGTGTTTTCCTGCTGCACTCTGAGCTCTCACTGCTGCTGCTCTAAAATGGCAAAGCTACGACCCCTACTGTTCAAGATCAACACTGACAACAGAACTGTAGAGACTTTTCATTTCCTATTAGTACATTAAATACTTTTTCTTTTATTACCTGGTTTATTAACGTTATGACTGCTCATCACTGCTTTTCCTACCTGTTGAGGTTCAGGGTCTGCCTGCTTTGCTCGGGTCAGCATTCACTCATATTTAACTCTGGGTTCTTGGCTAGCTTAGCATTACCATGCTTTCTGTGCTGAATCATCAGGGTGAAAGTCGTGTTAGCAGTACAGTCCCGTAGTTTTTGTCCTGGGTCCAGTTTCCAGTTTAACATCACGCCCTTGTCATTTTGTGTAATAAAATATAAATAAAATGCTTATATTTTGCTTATATTTTATAGACTGTGTGTTTTGTAGACTGTGCCATTATTTTTTACCTAATGACACACAAACTGAAATCAGCTGATTGTCATGGAACCAATAAGCAGAATCGCAGATAACATTTCCAAGGAACTGAACTGCTGGGAACCAGTTCTCTACAAGAATTAGTCCTCAGTTCCCATCCCTAATCTTGATGAAAGAAAACATGAGAAGATTGTCAACAGCTGTCTGAGCTGTTTGAGAACCAGATGTAGGACCTCCAGTGACGTCATGCTAAATCCACACTGACAGCTCGATCCACCAGCTCAGTCAGCACTTTTACATTTTCATTGTTCCATGACGTTATGTATAATTTAAACCCATTATACCAAGATCTGTGGACTGTTGTCGACAAAAGGTGAATTGTATACTTGTTTATCAAATAACTTTTGAACCGTGGGTCACATATTGCTTCAGTAGGTGGAAAAGCATCCACTCAGAAATATTCACATTATCACCAAAGTGATATGTAAACTATGACAGGAACATCTAATCATTGCTGTAAAAGAGACTCAGGAACAGGGAGAAGATACACACACCTCAGAGAAATCCATCAGTTAATAAATAGTTTGAAACAGGAACCATCTATGAGGAAACACCACTAACCACTGAACCACCGTACCGTCCAGAACAATATTTTGTTGATAGCCAGTTTATTTAAACCAAAATAGAAAAGATGTGTTGGTGCTTTTTAACCATTTGCAATCATGAAAGGAGGGACCTGGACAAATATACAGGGAGTTGGAGTTCTTTCAGCCGTAAGCTTCAGGTCAAAGTGTTGAACCAGCACAGGTTTTATTCCTGTGACGTCTGCGATGTCAGACAGCATGGCTTCAGGAGATTGGGGACTCAAATGCAGACAATGGAGTCAGAGTGAGGTGAACAAAAAAAAAAAAAAAAAACACTATAAAAAAAGCAAAGGAAAACTGAGAGAAACTAACAAAAACCTAGACTGGGGTAACTAAACATAACATACCACCTGAAAAACAGAGACCTGGAACAATAAGCCTGTAAACACGGTGGAAGACAGAGTAAATGCAGAGGATGACAAGCAAACGAAGAGGAACAGAGGAACAACACACACTATATAAACAGGGAATGGCACACAGGCAGGGAACACAGCTGAGGGGAAGCAAAACGCAATACACTGAACACAGGACAAGGGACTATCAAAATACAACAGGAAGCATGAGACATTCATAATAACTGAGACACTTGTGGGACTCATTTAATGGGTGGACACAGATGGATGTATTGTAATAGATACTGTCCCCCCTCCATAATGTTACCTGTTGGGGTGCTTGTTGTTGTTACTGGGTGCATTCAGTTCTTTATTACTGTATTTTGACATATACTGTGCTCATTGGCAATCCAGCTAGAATATTTTGGTCAATGATGATTCCCATGGGTGATGCTCACGCAGGCACTGGATGGGACAGCTTTGGGGTCCTGTGTGTTTTAGTGCACGGACAGCCTGCAGAGTGCAGCTACGCTAAACCAAAGTGCTTGTGTTTTCGTATTTGCAGAGCAAATGAACAAGTAAAGAGAAATGATTCTAAACTCATGCACGCCTGAAAGTGTAGTTTGTCCAAGTGTGCAACACACTGACACATGGAAACATGACTGACTCGGGAACAGAGGGAAACAAAGAGACAAGGGTGTCCAGACATGAGATGTGGGACACAGGACACTCACAGAGAAGACATGGGAACAGAGACTAAACACAGGCTATGATAAATACTACGGGAGGGAGAACTACGAGCACCAGAGACAACGATAATTAAACCCAGGAATAACAATAATCAAAGAATATTAGGTCAGAATCAATAACACACAAATACTGGATCGCAGACCCAGTACTGTGACATTTCCACCCATGGTGACCCTTACATTTTATGATTCAAACACTGGTTAAAATGTAACAGATAAAATGCTTACATACATTTGATGATTCAATGGAATTTTGTTTTAATAAGTAGGTCAGCATAAGTGAGTTTTGGTTTGTCAATGAATGCTGAACATTGTCATTAAATATGAACATTTGAAGAGACTTTCAGAATTTTGATCATTATTTCAACAAACATCATGTATTCAACTATGTTATTTTGTATTAATTTCTGGATCACGTCATTCATTGTATGTTCACAAAGCACATATGCACTCTTCCTCCACCAGATGTCAATGTTATACATAACAAGTTCATTACAATTTTTCATGGTTGCAGAAATAAACCTCCATTCTTCTGCAAACTGTGTGGCAGGGTGAGCTTGGTGGGGTGACTGCAGGGGAGGAGTGGAGCAGTGGAGCTGGTGAACATCTTCTAGTCATGCCTTCCCTATTTCGGCTGGAAGCACTACAAAGTACCAAACAATAGAGTATCAATGACAGAGACAGTGTGACCAAAATAAAAAGGCTGAAAGTGAGATTCCCGAGTTGTGTTGGATTCTTCAGTATTCTTCAATATGAAAATAACCTTTCATGAAATATAGATAGTGAAGTTGTCACTGGTACATTTTACACTGAACTAATGAAAGTACAGGCTGATCTTTGTCTAACAATTACCCAAAAAATATTTATGAAAATGTCAGAACTCAAATTGAAGTATGGTATGTTTTTAATATCACATGTCATCAGAAAGACATGGACGTGCTTCAGCCTGTGGCTTTTTGCTTGTCATACACATTTGAGTGTGACCCTCATTCAAACACTCCTTGGTTCTAATCTATGGTGGATACAGTAAAATAAATATATGAAATTAAATAGTAAATAGAAATATTCACAGCACGAGTTCCTTATTAAGTTGGTTAAGTAAAGAAAATAAGATATGTGTCTGTAAAACAGCTAGCAGTGGTTGTCCCAGCAGACCTGTACTTGCATAAATATGTACCTAAGTAGGATTGCAACATCTGATGAGACATTTGATAAGACTGGTTTCAGAGAATTTTTTTTAGCTGTCACCAACAAGTATCACTGAGGCTGAAACAAATTGTCAGCGGTTATGAAATGTTTATTTCCTCTTCATGTGCTTTCCTGTCATAGTATATCTCTTTATCTCTGTTGATGCAAATTCTTCTGTGAGCCTTTGGATTTCTTTTCACAAGTGCTGACAAAAAAATAAGAAAGCTATATGCATATGTGCAAATGCATTCATTATTTTTAATACTGAGCTGTCCTCACCACTGACACTATGGAGAGTTTACAAGGACTTGACTCATAGAAATCAAACCATACCTGATTTAAAGTGGGCTGATCTCCCTTCTGAGTGTTTCAATTATGTCTAAAGCAATGGTGTCAAATGCAGGATGTGGCCACGGGTAAAAGATTGATTAAATGAAGTAAAATCATGTGAACAGGGTGAATCTAGGTAGATTTTTTATCCAATAGTGATTAGTAATGATAGGCAGGCAATGAGCCCCTGGATAGTACTGAGACACTGGCTGATACACTGAGGACGAACAACATCAACATGAACTTTAAATCATTGAGGTAACCAAGAGCCTGAGTGTCACTAACACATGAGCAGACAGAACAATCTGAGGCAGCGATTCTAAACAGGAGGTAAGTGGAGTTTGATTGCAGGTGTTTCTGAAAGCAGAGTGCAGGAAACGTGAAGGCCACAGCTTGAGCACGAGACAAACAACATAGAAAGAAACAGAGGGAAATATAGAAAAGACGAGTCAGTGGTGGAGGACAGGAGGGAGGGACCATGACATTAATGTTGCAGAGTTTCTAGTGCTGCTATTTTAAAATCACTCAAGACTCAGAGACTTCAGTTTGTTTCACAGTTTAAATTTGGTGCATCAGGTGAGATGTGTGACTAGGAGATTGTTTTAATTATTGTTTATTTGTTGGACATTTGCATCATATATATGATTTTGCAATGTGGATTTGACACGCAAAAAAGTACCAACACAGTTTTTCTGTTGTAACGTCTTGAGGCATTCCCGGAAAAGCGTTTTGTGTAAACAAAACTGAGTTTGTGCCAGCATGTCAGTATGAGTTTTTGATCAAATGTACACAGTTCGATACAATTTTTGAGTCAGTTCACATATTTAATGATTTCATCTCATAGTGTTGTTGAACATGTTAAACATCCTGTGGTCATCATGATTTCTGTGCATGCTTCACAATGATCCAAACAGATTTTTTTTTGTAGGTTACATTCAAATGTTTTATTTCTGAATATATTGTTGGGGAAAACTAGTTTCCTGTTTGGGATTGGGAGAGAAAAAAGAGAAACAGATGCTCCTGAGGGACTTGGTTCAGAAAAAAGCTTTAAGTAAGCTGCACATTTGCATGGTTCAGATTAAAGTGTTTTCAGCATGGGGAAATGCTTGATGTACTGAGCTACATCACACACTGAGGTTTCTGTGGTTATTTTAGAGCTGAGTGCCAAAAATATCAATCAGAGGATCTAATGTCTTCTAATCTGTGTAACTGTGGCTTAACAGCAACATCACATCCGTTTGAGACTGCAGGTGGAACAAATACCTGCAGCCTTCAGACGTCTACAGAGACCTGCAACTATCAAGAAGTAATCTTCAATTTAGCTGTCTAACTGTTGTGGATTACAGAACTGATAAGAATAACTAATTCATTTCATTCCATCTGCCTCACAGTAAAATATTAGCTTTGTTTGTTTAAGTCGTCCATGTACAAGTTTAGGAAACAAATGAAACACTTGCTGTGTGAAAAAAAACTCAGCTTATTTGAACAGTTTCTGAATTCCAGATGTGTAAGAACAGTTTATGAACACATCAGTATTTTGGGGTCCGCAGTTCCTGCAGGTTGTAGCTGCAGCTGTTTTCATGGATTTTTGTACTAACAAAACAAACTCTCTGTCAGTAACTTTCAGAGATGAACACAGTTTGAAACACAATCCTTCATTTCATCTAGATTCAGGTGTTCAACTCACTCTAATGCTGCACATACATATTTCTCTCCTTTCATTTAGGTGCCAAATGAAATTTCTGTTTTGATTCGCTTTTTGTTTGTTTAGATAAAGGTTTACATGACACTGCACAGGGCTGCTGTTCTACTTATACAAATCTAAAATGATTATATTTTACTTTGAAATAAACCAATCCACAAAGTTTGTACAGAGTCTTAAAGGCACTAGGAAGGAGGAGGAGGTGTTTCAAGGGGAAGAACACAGTGTGGAGTGTTTGGGTAGACCCCAGACTGAACTTTTCTGTCACATATGACTCATTTTACAGAGAACACATTTTGAGTCTCAGCCATGTGGGCACAACAGAGAAACTTCTTCTATTTGGGCATCGGTGAGATGAACTTTATATCACTTAATTATTTTCTTTCTTTGCTATACTTTTTTTTCTTTTTTTTTTTTGCCTGTCCCGTTTGGTTCTTTTGCCATCAGAATTGTTGTCTAAAGGCAAAGAAAGATGCCCAACGGATTTACTTTACCAAATTGACCATCCCAGCCTTGCCGTAATGGTCCATTTGATTCACCTTTTATTGTTTATTTTATCTTCACTTACTGAATACGGGACAGACTTGACTGGGGGAAAGAAGGGGAGAAAGAAAGAGGGAAAGAGAAACAGCTGAGAAGAGGGACGGGGGAGAAGGGCAAAAGACAAAAACCAACAGAACGGGCAGAAAAAAAGAAAAGAAAAAGAAAATGCATATATCAATCACCTGGATCACCTGTTGAGAAAGAAAAAAGAAAACAAGCAGAAGAGAACAAGAGTAATAGAATAAACAACATCACAATGATATATGGGAATATGACAGTAAATACTAATTGTTAAACATTATTGTGCAGCACATAAGCTCAACAGAACACAGTGTGCTTTGAGGTAGGAGCCAAAAAGGGTGTAGTTTGTGGGTGTGATCACCCGTGTGTACACCTGTGAGCATGGACGCGCTTGTTTTTTTTTTGTTTGTTTTTTAAAAGGTTCCTTCATGTAATGATCTGCTAGAGGGTGTGGGGGGGTCACAGCCCCGTCCTCCAGGGCATGAAGCAGGTATGGAGGAGATCAAAACTCCAGACATCCAGAGGCCCCCAGAACACAAGAGACCAAGGAAGACCAACAGAGGGGCAGCCGCGCCACTGTCCCAGAAAGAGCTGGGGAGAGTCCCAGATGAGGGCTCACTCAGCAGCCGCGGAGCAGAAGCCAGGGGGGGTTGCAGTGACGCGCCCGTGAGCTCCGCCGGCAGCCAGCCGTGCCTGAGTGACCGAGCCCCAGGCCGAGAGGCCGCAGGCACCCCACCTCCGAAGTGGCCCGAGCGAGCCCCAGGCTCCAGGCCCCGATAAGCGGCCGCCAAGGAGTGAGCTGGTGTGTACCCTTTCTTTGCTATACTAACAGAGTTTGTCAGAGGACTCCGGCAATCAGTTTTCAGTTTCTAAAAAGTTTTCTGGTATTTATTGAAACGAGAACAGTTCATTATTTCAGCATAATAAGTTATATTTTCTTTTCTACAGTCTCGTATCTGTTTGCATCTTCAACATTTGCAGGTCAGTCAATTTTTCTGTGAATAATGTCATATATTAAAGATAAACTGTGCATGAGTGAAAGCACCAGACTGACAGCTGTTCTACCTTCCAAAACATAAAACAGTTTTGGCATATTAAATCATTTTTTCTCCTCTGTTTTCTTCTTTTGATACATGTGATGCCATGTTCATATATTTCTTAGTAGATTAATTAAATTTTTATTTATCTTTCCTCTATTTTTTTTTAATAATTAAATGAATTTTTAAAAATATGAAACCCACAGATCTCGTGAATATTTTAAAATTTGTTTTGAAAGCTACATAACCTAATTCTAGTGCAATAATATTTTACAACTTGACTTTGTTGAACGCATAGCACAGTACTTGATGCATAACTAAGCTAGAAAAAGGACAACAAAACAAAAGAAACATAATAAATAATTATTAAATAATTACTAAAAGAAATTGAAATTATTATTAAATGAATTTATTGTTTGTAAAATCTCATAAAACTCAGAACTCATAGAAACTATCATCTTATAGGGATTCAAGTTGCTGGAGGTTAAAACATAATGTATTTTTTAAATTGAACACATATGGCAGAAAATGCAAATTCAACTAGAAGAAGAAACAAACAAAGAAGACCATAAAAAACAGAAATAGAAAAAATAATAATAAAAGAATAGAAAACAGCAGCAGTCTGAGGCATTCATATGTCACGAAGAAAAATGTCTTTGAGCTTTTAAAAGAAAACAAAATTACTGGCAACATAATCTAAATGTTACAGAAACAACTGTAAAAATTTATTATTCCAAAATCCTTCACTTGATTTATGAAAAATTTAACTTAACGTAACGTAAAAATAGATTGAATAACTGGAGACTGCATTCCCTGAAACGTTCAAAATAAAAAAATCTCCCAGAAATGTAGCAATAAGTTTAATTTCACCACTATTTAAATATGACTCATAAAAAGAACAGGATAGGCATTACTCTGCAATGTAGCAGTGCTAAAATATGAGCTAAATGACCTGCAAACAAATTTTATTCAGTAATATCTATGAAAAATGTTACCTTATGATATCTTTGTTTTTAGTTTTTGTTTTTTTGCCTGTCCTGTTTGGTTCTTTTGCCATCACAATTGTTGTCTAAAGGCAAAGAAAGATGCCCAACCGATTTACTTTACCAAATGGACCGTCCCAGCCTTGCCATATTGGTCTATTTGATAACACCTTTGCTTTTATTGTTTATTTTATTTTCATTTGCTGAACACAGGACAGACTTGACTGGGGAAAAGAAAAGGGAGAAAGAAAGAGGGAAAGAAAAAGAGCGGGGAAGAGGGACGGTGATAAAGGGCAAAAACCAACAAACCAAACAGACAAAAAATGCATATATCAATCACCTGGATCACCTGTTGAGAAAGAAAAAAGAGAAAACAAGCAAAGAAAAAGAGAGCAATATAATAAAGAGAGCAATATAATAAACAACATCATCGCGATGATCTATGTGAATATAACAGTAAATACTAAATATTAAATATTATTGTGCAGCACGTAAGATCGACAGCGCACAGTGTGCTTTCAGATAGCAGCCAAAAAGGGTGTAGTTTGTGTGTGTGAGTACCCGTGTGTACACCTGTGAGCATGAGCGCGCTTGCATTTAAAAGGTTCCTTCGTGTAATGATCTGCTAGAGCAGACCTTCCCAAAGTGTGGGGCCCGCCCCCAAGGAGGGCGCAGAGCCATTGCAGGGGGGGCGCAGCATGAAAAGGGGAAAAAAAAAAAAAACAACGCTTGGACATTGCTGGCACGGGGCGCCTACACAAACGCAAAGCAGGAGATGAAGCATCGCTGAATATGTTTCCAAACCAACTTCATTCTAAGCCAAAGACTAGAAAATATGGTGAAGCATATCTTCCCTTTGGTTTCACCTGCACAAGTGCCGAGGTAGGTCTCCACTGCAGAATTGGTTTTCCCTTTGTTGGGAGCAGCGCCAGGCTGTTTAAATCAGGGACAAACAGTATCCCACATTCTTGATTTTTAGTTCACAAACACTTGTTGTAATGACTAACTACTCCTGACATTTTGGAGATGTTAGCTCTTTATACAGTAAAGTTACAGCGGGATACAAATGACATCAGGCTGATCCTGCCACGATTTGTTCCCCCTGTCTAAATCACAGACAAACAGTATCTCATAGCTGTTTATGTTTTTAAACCCATTTTGCACAGAGGCATTTTTTTTTGAGAAATTTATTGATAGCAATGTTGAATATTATTACACAGGGAAAAAACAACTACATGTATAATAATTACACCGTGACGCCTCTGCCTTTCTAAATAGAGGGACAGTAACTGCGTGTGTATATGTAAGCGTGTAAAACCTGCAGATAGTCAGATTAACAGTATTTTGTCTCTATCAGCCATTCTGCAATTCCTCTCATGTAAACAATAAAGTGGCGCACAGCGTGACGTGAAAAAAGGCACATACCTTTGACGTTGCGTGACGAACTCTGTATTCCTCATCCACACATAAACACAAAAAATGAGTTTTAAAAAATCTCAGTTTTCTGTGATTCGAAACGCCGTTTACATGTGGACGAAACTGCTGCGTTTTCAAAAATACCCGTGTACGTGCGGATGCAGCGTAAAAGAGTTAGTACTTTATTTTCTTACTACCTGCAGATTACTTGTATTTGCTTAATTGTTT
Source organism: Aulonocara sp. 'chitande type north' Nkhata Bay (assembly GCF_057382095.1). NCBI lineage: Eukaryota > Metazoa > Chordata > Actinopteri > Cichliformes > Cichlidae > Aulonocara > Aulonocara sp. 'chitande type north' Nkhata Bay. The sequence continues at coordinate 22,473,883 of NC_141361.1, read as the reverse complement.
ACTAAATGTTTGATGTGATAAATAAATCGCAATTGAGCAAAATATAGGTGTGTGTGGTTGGAGGATGCGTTAGTGCGTGCGCGCGCACACGCGCGAGGGGGGGGGTGTCGCGAACATTTTTATGTAAAACAAAGGGGTGCCCAGGGAAAAAAAAAATTGGGAACCACTGTGCTAGAGGGTGAGGGGAGCCATAGCCCCGTCCCCCAGGGCATGAAGCAGGCATGAAGGAGATCCAGGCTCCAGACATCCAGAGGCCCCAGAGTGCGAGAGCCCAAGGAGGACCACTGGAGGGGCATCCGTGCCACCCTCCTGGGAAGAGCTGAGGAGAGCCCCAGATGAGGGGTCACCCAATAGCCACGGAGCAGATGCCAGAGGGGGCTGCAGTGGCGTGCCCACCGGCTCTGCCGGCAGCCAGCTGTGCCAGAGTGAACCGAGCCGCAGGCCCAGAGGCCGGAGGCCCGAGGGCCCCCTTTTCCCCCCGAAGAGGCCTGACCGGGCAACAGGCACCAGGCCCTGCCAAGTAGTCACCAGCAGTGAGCTGGTACATACCTGAGCGCCCAGCCCCGGACACCAAGAACCACCAACGCACTGACCCCTGAGCCATCAGTTACCGACAGGGAGTGTGGTGAGGGGAGATAGGCCTTTGGAGGGCCTGGGAGTTCCCAGAGAGGTGGCGTGCAAGATGCGCTTCCCTGGTGCCAGCTCCCCCACTGACCCCAGTAGACACCCCCGTCCTTCGGCACCCACCAAGGTAAGGGAGCCCAGGCCCATCCAGGTCGGGGCCTACGGCAGCAGGACTGCCCAATCCCACAGGACCCGGGGCAGCCCACCCGACCCCACTGCAGAGGAAACTGTACCCACCCTAACATTCAATCATCTCCCAAACTGCACAAGACAGTAGACACCCAGGTTAAGTTTATTCTCCACCTCTCCTATGACTCTCCCCCACCTGCAGAGTGGACTCCTGCAAGGATGGAACAAACTCCCTGTCAGTTGAAGAGCCCCCTAGTTAGGCCGATGTGCCAGAGGCCCCCTGCGCCAGGGCTGAGCCCCCGTGCACCCACCCGCCCACAACCTCGGCCACACCAACAAGGACCTAAGCCCCCAAGGCCCAGCCAGAACTCTAGCACGGGGGCGAAGCACCCCCGAACCCCAAGCCCCCATATGTCTTCCCCGGATCCACTCAGGGGCAGCCAGGCTACCAGGCCAGTAACCTATGTCTGCCAGCACAGACCCTCCCCCAGCACTGCTGCACGCAGCCATAAGGAGAACACCCTCTAAGAGCAACCAGAGCCACTAACCAGGTTATGACCACAACCCCTGGGTTTAACATATTTTCAGGCGAGAATGTAGGTGTGTAAAGTTCAAATATCTGAGCCGACGAGAACAGCAAACTCCGGGCACATCGTTTTCAAACCCCCGCGGTCTTTCGCTACTCAGGATAAACATGATATGCCATTTAAATAACTTAAACATGTTATTGCTTGGCCTTTTTCAGTGTTTTATTTGTTCGTGAGTAAATTAGTTTGGCTGAGATTAAAGTTATTAGATTAGATTAAATAAAACTTTATTAATCCCTTGGGAGGGTTCCTCGAGGTTTTCACACAGCTGAATAAACGTCAAACAGAAAACTGATTAAACAGAAGTGTGAGATGGTCAAGAATTTACGCCAGTGTCCGGTTATACTTAGATAGCAAGGAGCAGACGGCAGAGTTTAACTCCACCGAGAGAGCTCGTGACGTAATTCTGAAGGCTATACTGCCCAATTTCACAGTCGCTCATTTCCAGTCTACTTGGCTTTCGGAGGACCCGGCCCACTTAGATCGTGAAGGCAAGGTCCTCAGGTGGATTCTGAATTTGGACACACCCGGCCTGTTTCCGCCCGAACAATAATAACGGTGACATTTAACTTATTTTATCCGATAAATAAACACTGTAAAATTCAAGTTTTTTTGTATATATATATTTATGTATACCACTCCTCCCCCCCAACAGCCCTTTTGAATGTCTCCCTAATTCTGTGGTCTCAAGGTTGGCAAGTATGGTGGTTGTGTTGGGTAACATGTTGGCGATTTGTCACCTAGCATAAAATATTACGCTTTGGGAGTGAGAACGTGTTGACTGATCACAAACTAGTGATGTGTCGGTTTCGAACGAAACGGCTCTTAGAGCGGGATCGTTGAAGTGAACGACGGGAGCCGACTCCTTATTGAGAGCCGTGGGTTTTTTTTCTTTCTCTCACTCTCTTTCTCGCACTTTTTTCCGCTTCGCTCCGCATGCGAGTCTTGTGCTTTGCGCTGGGAAAAGGGGGGAGGGGCAGTAGTTACACTCTCAGTAGCACAGGAACAGAGCAGGAGGGAGAGACAGAGAAAGGGCCAGGGACAACAACATCACATTAGAAAGGTATAGAAATCACTATTGAACACTCAATAAAAACAAATTTCAAAAGTCTAATTTCAGAATTTCAAAAAATGATTGTTTTAAAAAATATATAATTTTTTTTTTCATTTCCTCATTGGATTTCCTTTCTCAATTATTTATTAGATTTGCTTTGTCATCCTGATACTCACATATGTTTTAGCTCATTTAGTGACACATTTACACCATTATTGCTTCTTTGACTTAAAATAAAATAAAATAAATAAATAAGATAATTAAAAAATATAAAAAAAACACTGTTTAATCTGTTCTCTCTTTTGTTAGATGCTCAGATAAGATTAGTTAATCCTGAGAAGTCTGGGTCAGCTCGTTGCTCCGGAAGAGTTGAAATCTATCACAACAACAGCTGGGGAACAGTCTGTGATGATGTCTGGGACATAAATGATGCTGAGGTGGTCTGCAGACAGACTGTGGACCGGCACTGGAGGCCCCCCGATCAGCTCACTTTAGTGAAGGAAAAGGACAAATCTGGCTTGATGATGTGTCCTGTTCAGGGATTGAAAGATCTCTAACTGAATGTCAGCACAGAGGATTTGGTTTACACGACTGTGGACATCGTGAGGATGCTGGTGTCGTCTGTTCAGGTGAGATGTTTTTTCTGTCTCATACACAGTATTTAGAAACAAAATGGTCCATGCAGCTGTAATCAGGACAGAAATATGTATATGAATTACATAGTGTTGCTTTTTAGCTTCACTTCCTGTTCTTTTACCTCCTTTGGGTTTGTTTTCCTCTATAGAAGCCTACATCTCATTCCCAATCACTGTGTGTGGTTATACTTTATTCTCCCCCAAAGGGAAGGAGTTTGTAATTGTTTCTCTGTCTGTTTGTTAGCAGTCAGCGTCCACAGTTTACAAGATATATTTTTCAAATTTTGTGTGATGTTAAATACCAATATCTGGTCAAGCTGATTACATTTTTATAAAGGTATCAAGGTCACACCCAAGGTGAAAATTTCTTTACAATTTTTTACAGTTTTCGTTATGTCTTCAAACTTCACACCAATACACTAGGCCTTTGGGATCATGAGTATCTGGGTTAGCTAAGCACGTGATCTTGACCTTCACTGTTCGAGTCCAAAGTTAAAGTTGACCTTGAAAAAAATGTCCAGCAACCACATTAAGTAATATATCATATGAAAAGGCCTGAATAGAGCTGTTACAGCATCTTTGAGATGCCATAACTTGTTGAAATCATCATATTGTAATAAAGGCAGGCTGACATCAGCGTGCTGTGATAAAAACAATGTTTTAGTACAACACTTGTCCATCAGGGGAGTTGTGCTCAGATTTTTGCAACAGCCAGTGAAGGCTCATTTTTTGAAGGTTTGTTCTGTCTTAGTGTCTTACATTTGGATGCTCAGTTGACTTTGTTGACAGTGTTTAGTTATTGTCATTTGTCAAAGACTTATTAGCTCCAGGTTTCTGCCAAACCCAGAACTAATAGCTCATTTTGTTCCCTTACGTTCAGAATAAAGTTGCCTTTAGTTTTACACTCCTGCTTTCGCAGTTCTGGATTTGAGTCATAACCTGCACAGCAAAGCGTGAAAGATGCTTTTTTTGGGTCATACACAGTAGGCAGTAACAAAATGGTCCATGCAGCTGTCATCCGGAGAGAAATATATCTGTTACATATTATGCTGTAAAACTGAGGATAACCTTTTTTAAAAAGCTGGCATGTGATTATATGTGGCTATTATTAGTTATATTGTATATTTGAGTCGAGCATCAAAGGGTTTAAACTTGAAACCTCTCATTCACTGTAAAAATACCAACAGCTTTGTGAAAAAATGCTGCTGTGGTACATTTTGTTGCATATCCACTGGTTCCACTGGCTTCTAGTTACTTCTTCTTTTATTTCCTTACTGTGCCTCTATGTTCTCCTGTCTGTGTCATCATGTTCAGTGTCAGTTATTTCTCTTTGTTTATTTTTTATTTTTTTGGGTTCCTTTTTTAACCTCAAATTACTGAATTTTTTCAGACAAAAGTATTTGACACGGATGATGGAGTACATGCCTTCATGAAATGGCACTAAGCATTACAATCATACTTGAGTATTTCCTTTATACTTTTTGAGCTTTGAAATCAGATTAGCTAGTTCTGGGTGTTATATATGTCATTATTGAGTACATACTTTGTTTCTTGTACTTAACAAATATGTCTTCCATCAACCTTTCACACTGCTAATACTTAAAAAACAAAAAGTGTCAGTGTGTGTAGCTAATGCTATTTATTTCTCCACTGTGAATTTGAGTGAACTTGAAATGATGAAAACTTGCACAGAAATAAGACTCACAAAGATCTTCAATTAGGTGCTGTTCTGAACTATTAATAACCATGAAAAACTTGGTATTTAAAATGCATGTACTGTGTATTCAGGTGGACCCATCAGATTAGCTGGGTCCATTCCTTGCTCTGGAAGAGTTGAAATCTTTTACAACAACACTTGGGGAACAGTCTGTGATGATAACTGGGACATAAATGATGCTGAGGTGGTTTGTAGAGAGCTCGGCTGTGGAACGGCACAGAGTGCTGCTGTATCAGCCCGCTTTGGTGAGGGAAGTGGATCCATCTGGCTTGATGATGTGTCCTGTTCAGGAAGTGAGAGATCTCTGACTGAGTGTCAGCACAGAGGATTTGGGACACATGACTGTACACACAGTAAAGATGCTGGTGTTGTCTGCTCAGGTGAGAAGTGATTTAGTTTTTTAAATAATGAACAATAAAAATCATAAATATAATCAAGTAAAACTTTTGTCATTATTGTTACACACGCTTTCTCTCTGTGATTTCCATTTCCTCAGTGATCCTCCCAAAGCCCAGAATCTTCATGATTCCTGCTGGTAAAGTTGAGTGCAGAAGTGATGTCAGCATCACTTGTTCAATATCACCTCAAAGCCAACAGCTTCTACAAGGAGAATTTACTCTGAAGCAGATTTCAGGCTCATTCAGTCAGACAAAAACATTAACTATCAACTCTGCTACATTCAAGATCCTCCAAGTAGATTTTGACAAGGATGGATTGTACCAGTGTGAATATTCATACGGCTCCAGCATCTCCATAACTGACTCTGTCAACGTCTCGGTTGCTGGTAATAAAATGTACTATTGTTTATATTACAGTGATAAAGTGACAGGAAAATACTGTATTGATTTGTTACACCCACTACAGGTTATTAGCATGATATCACATATATTAAGATAAAAAATTAAAGTCTTTATTTCAATAATTTGTCAATCAATTAATAACAGCTACACTACTCAGTCACCTCCTAGAGTACACACACACTGAGTGAAAAAATACAATATATTTATATTAACTGCTAATCATGAATCTATGCAGGAGTTTGGTGTCTGACTGGAGTCTGACCTGAGTTTTCTTTAATAGTTTCCTTTGAGGAGAATTTAGTTCCAAAAAAGTTGGGATCAAGTGTAAATAGAAATAGAATTCAATGATCTGTGAATCTCATAAACATAGAAAACACATCACATGTTTACATTGGGACCATTTTAATAAAAAATATTCACTCAGTTTGAATTTGATGGCAACAACACATCTCAAAAACATGGACAGTGTCGTCTTTACTACTGTGTAGCATCCACACTTATTTTAACAACCGCCCATCATCGGCTCTGCTAGGCGACAGGGGAGATAACATAAATGAGCCCAAAGCCAGAAGGGTCAGCTTAAAAAACACAAGGTTTATTACCACAACTGAAAACCATTAGTGAAACGACTCACTAGGCAATCTAAATGACAAAAAGCAACTCTCATACATTCAAATAACACAAGAATACTAACCATAAGGGCAGCAACTCAAAAACAGAGGCTCAAAGGCAGAGGCAGGAGGGACAGCCTACACAGTCTTTTCAAATCAAAGAGTCACCCACAAGTGAAGAATCCTCAGCCTTTTATACTCGCAAGTAACCACAGGCTGCCGCGTCATTGGTCCGCTGCACCCGAGGATCCCGCAGCAGCCAATGGTGTGTGTAGACTGGCACACTCCGATCTGCATGCAGTTTGGTGAGCATAGGTCCCCGGCCAGCCAATCACCTCTGAGCCCTGGCACGCTTGAATTTCCATACAGGACGGCGGGCCCAATTGAGGCCATGAGCCGTAAACCCCTCCCCTTACAATACCAACTATGTTGGGCCAAACAACTGAGGAGACCAGTTGCTGGACTTATAGGAGACAAATGAAGTCATGTTATTATAATCAATGTTGGGCAAGTTACTTTAAAAAAGTAATTAGTTACAGTTACTAGTTACTTCAAAAAAAGCTGTGTAAGTAACTATGTTAGTAACTATGTTAGTAACTGAGTTACAATATCATACAAGTAATTAATTACTAGGAAAAGTAACTATTGCGTTACTTTTAAAAAATGTTTAAATATGTAAAACAACTTGGATCGCATCTTAATCAAAGTTACTAAAATAATAAAATATAAATTACTAAAAGATACTTGAACATACTAAAACATATATGCAACTGTCTGTCATAAAACTAAATATATAATAAGTATTGTTAATGGACACTTAACAGAAGGAACTAACAGGAAACATTAATATATATGTATACACACTATTCAAATGTTACTATACTCAAATAAGTATTAAATTAAATAATGCTTTTTAAGCAATGTATTGCAAAATAAATGAGCCAAACTGTAACGGCTTTAGAGAACTCTGGCTAAACAAGTGTTTTCCTCTATGTAAAAGTAAACAGTCGAAGGGATTTCAATGTAATACTGAAAAAGTACACTGTATAACAAAACTAAAACATTTTTATAAGGTATACAAATGTAAACAGGTAATACAAAGTGTCAACTCCATGGCCAATTACAATCTATTTGAAGTCACACGTGCTGTTCTGGCAGTAGATGTATATTAGAGAGTCCTGTTTTAATGTCCTCTGCTTTTTTAAAACATGACGAATTCTTATTTGCCACATCCACAAACCCCTTACATCCATTCATCCTAGCCATTAAACCAGTGGTTGTATATCAAAACAAGGAGCTTCTCAAATTTCTCATCAGAGAGCCTGTTCCTCTTTGGAGAGAAGACAAGCTTTCCAAGGCTAAACAGTCTTTCTACTGGGGCACTGGATGGCGTGGCTGCATTGTATCTTAGTGAAATATTCTTTATCAGTGTATATCTATTCAGAGAGTCCATTCCATGTGTAATGGAGGATGTCACTTTAAGAGGGATGGACTTGACCCCTAGTGGGGCGATCGTGGCTCAAGAGTTGGGAGTTCGCCTTGTAATCGGAAGGTTGCCGGTTCGAGCCCCGGCTTGGACAGTCTTGGTCGTTGTGTCCTTGGGCAAGACACTTCACCCGTTGCCTACTGGTGGTGGTCAGAGGGCCTGGTGGCGCCAGTGTCCGGCAGCCTCGCCTCTGTCAGTGCGCCCCAGGGTGGCTGTGGCTACAATGTAGCTTGCCATCACCAGTGTGTGAATGGGTGGATGACTGGATATGTAAAGCGCTTTGGGGTCCTTAGGGACTAGTAAAGCGCTATATAAATACAGGCCATTTACCATGACCTCCTGACCATGAAGATGATAAGGTGCTGACTCTATGAATCCACAATCTCAACAGGGTTGTCCGATAAGAACAGATGGCTTATCCACAAAATCCACTGCCACTCAGGTATCTGTCGTTCACTCATTTATTTAACAAGAATCCGAGGTACACATTCTGCCTAAGTTTTACGTACCTAAATTATCAAACACCCGAAATGTCATAAAATGATCACATAATCCATTGTTCCACATTAGACCTAAAACGCACCCTTTTTGACACATTCCATGTGTCAAACAAAACCAGAATTAGGAAATTAAAAGAAAAGAAAAAGGTTAATCATATTATTTCTCAGAAAATCTCAGCAATTCTCCTCTTGAGTATATTTGGTCCGGGCCTGGAAACCTGTGTTTAAGGAATAAAATCAGTTTAATCATCATGTCAAATCGTTTTGAACTCCTGGCTCCATCCAGAGACTGCACCCCTAGAACTTCTTAGAAACAAAACCTGTGTGTTAACATCAACTTCACATTTGAAACTCAATTTTCCCACTTATAATGCAATCTGTGTTATAACAAACAAAACTTAAGACAGAACAGTTATCAGTCATGTGCTTCCTACAAAATTTCCATATTTTTAATTTCATGTTGATCCTCCTGAACATATAAAACAAACATTTATTTAATATCATATTCATTACTATTTCTTAACACATTCATTCTCTAATTCTCTAAAACACGTCTCTCTCTCTCACCCGTTGCACACTACACACATCAGCCAATTTCCTTTTATGGGCATGGAAACATGTTCACTTCCTGCTAGACACACACACACACACACACACACACACACACACACACACACACACACACACACACACACACACACACACAGCAGTTTTCATACACACACACACACACACACACACACACACACACACACACTCTTCATATCACTGCATTTTCATCTTTTTCTACAGCCTAACCGAACTCTTATTTTATATTTACATATTTACAGTCTATAGACCCTCTGTAACTCTGCTAAATTTTGCTATAAAAAGAATGCACCCTCAGCACACACACAAGCACAAGTATACTCAGCTCTTTGCATTTGCAAGCATCCACATCAAAATCTTCAACGTACTTAACAGAGCTCTTTTGGCACAAATCCTCACCACAATTAGCAGTTTTTTCCACACAGATCACCATTCTTTAGCTCAGCTCTGTAGCACAATTCGCACAATACTTTCACCAGCATTTTTGCACACTTCCCTGAGCTTCCTTAGAGAAAATCGTCTCACACACACACACACTGGACAACCTAGTCGAGTTTTATAATCCACACTTTACACTTGCACCAATACACAATAATAAGACAACCCAAGTACATACAGACACAAGCATCATCATCCCTACTGGGTTTTCTGGCATCCAACTCCTGGGTCCAACCCTTATGCCCCCTTCTGCTGGTACCAGACTTTTCCTACATAATTTGACAAATTTAAAAGCCTCTGAGCCCAGGTCCAACCTTGCTGGTCAATCAACCCGCTTCGGAAACGCCCTCACCGATAGTAGTGAAATTTCTAGGCCCTATATTAATTTATAAGCGCTCCCCGCAGCTCGACAGGAAGCCCCACTTAACCGGCGTCAAAACTTGCGCCTTAAAGCTTTACTTAAGGCTCACCTCTCAGCCACATTGAATGTTCACGCCTGAGTCCAACTCTGTCGGTCAAACAGTGCGGTAAGGAAGTGGTCAATGACCACTTGGTTTTTAACGGGTTCCCGAAGTCCCGCGGGCACCACCCAGGCTTACTGGACGTCGCCAGGCCTGGTGACGGGTCCGCCACCAGGAGTCGCTGCCACACGCTGAGCAACCACGCTCCTCGGAGTCTAACTCCTGTCCTAGATTAATTTACATAAATTTAAAAGCACCACTATGAACTCCACAGTTAAATTATCTGGTGCCCGAGTCTAACCCTGCTAATCAATCTAAGAATGAAATCCCTTAACCAAATGCCCTAATCTAATCTCTTTTCTTTGCTGACATCACACTAACACACCAACTTCAAACACACATCACATCAACTTTGAAATTCTCCCTAGCATTGACAACAATAAGCTTTCATCAAATATCCCCAGACTTTACTTTTATTTATCCCAAATTACCCAAAATTACCATGGACATATCACCTGAAATCTACTTAACAGATTTTATAATTTACTTTAATTTCACCACTCCTGAGCCAATTTAAGTCTTGGTCGTTGTGTCCTTGGGCAAGACACTTCACCCGTTGCCTACTGGTGGTGGTCAGAGGGCCCGGTGGCGCCAGTGTCCGGCAGCCTCGCCTCTGTCAGTGCACCCCAGGGTGGCTGTGGCTACAATGTAGCTTGCCATCACCAGTGTGTGAATGTGTGTGTGAATGGGTGGATGACAGGTTGTGTAAAGCGCTTTGGGGTCCTTAGGGACTAGAAAAGCGCTATACAAATACAGGCCATTTACCATCTATCTAAACACACACACCACATTATATATCATCTGCATCTTTAAAAATATATTGCATTTGACATATAATTTTCATAATTGTTCTTTTTAAAGTAGATGGTTTCTGTTCTTCCTTTACAGCAAAAGGTCTGATCTCTAGTCATTCAACTCTAAAGCGTAGAACACGATGTATGAACTACATCTTATTCTATGCCGTTATTCACATCACTGGTTATAATAGATGAGACTCCCTTTTTTTTAAACTTCAGTTTCACCTGCACACACTGAAAGTAAAGTGTCTTTATATCACATTAAAACAGTGACAGAGAAGAAGCTTCTCGGATGAGAGATGGAAACGTCTTCAAGCAACTTAAAGAAGTCCAGACACTTTTCTTTCCAAGCTATTAGTACAATAAATACTTTTTTTATTACCTGGATAAAGAAAGTTTATTAACTTTATGACTGCTCATCACTGCTTTTTCTACCTGACAATGTTTAGTGTCCGCCTGCTGGGCTGGGGTCGGCATTCACTCAGCTTTAACTCTGGGTTATTGGGGTGGGCTGAACCACCATACCATCCAGAACGATCCTGTATTGTGTTGGTAGCCAGTGTATTTGAAATAAAACAGGATAGATGTGTTGTTGCCTTTTGAACCGAGAGACCTGAACAAATACACAGCGAGTTAGAGTTCTTCCAGCCATAAGCTTCAGGTCAAAGTGTTGGACCAGCATAAATATTATGCCACCTATGGTGACCCCTACATTTAATCAAGGACGTAGATTTGGCATGGACGGCAGGGACATGTCCCCACCAATAATTTGATCTCTTCGAGTAAAGAAAAACAAACCCGATAGAAAGAAAAACAATGCCTGTCAACGTCTCATTCACTTAGCAGTGAACAAAGAGTTACATTACGTTCTCTACTGGAGTCCTACCTCATGTGACAAATATGGTCAATGTGATTGGCTGTGCCTTTCAGGGAGCTCTGTTTAGTTTTAGCAGCGGCAAGCCTGCGCTGCGAGGACCTGCAAGGAGGAGAGCAGGATGGCAGCAAGGAAGAACCTGGATATAAGAAAGTATTTTTCAAAGAAACCTGTAAGTCACTTAAAGTCAAGTTCACTCATAAAATGTGTCCGTCATAATAACGTTACAGGCTATGCTAAGCTTTGGCCCACATCAGTCTAAAATTGTATGTAACCATGAATAACTTGTTTTGGAAACTAACTGCACAACAGGCAGCACTATTAGTTATCTCAGTCTCTCAGAGCAGCATTTCTAATTTTGATTCAAACTGTCAGAGAAAACGGCAGCTTTGAGCAAGCCAGGATATTAGTTTACAGAGGCTGTTAAAATTATATGTCTAACATTAAAATGTTGGTGACACAATAATTTCATCTTAGTGGTAGTGATATTTTTATAGGGTTAATTTTTGAGACAAAATATCATGAGGTAGTCATGATTTTGAAAATAATCCATCTTGTAGTGCAGTTTGCACAAATTGTCAAAAGTCAAGATCTGCACAAATTGAGAGAAACACTGAAGCAGCTCCCCATTTTATTCTTTGTGTCATGTATGTCCTATTTGTCAGGTGACAGAAGAACCAACACAAAGCTCAGAGAGCAATGGTGACACAAGATCACAGGTGAAATTGATAATTTTGTGGTAATCTTAGATGAATAGTTTTATGGACAAAAACCACCAGGTCATTCAGTGTTCCCTTAGTGCCAAAGTATAACAGATGTTGGTGTACTATAACTGAAGTAATGTTGTTAAGTCCTTAAAGTCATATTCTTTTATTGTCTTGACTGTTTTTGAAGCTATTTTTATTTTTGTATGATACCTGATTTATATGGATTATGGCTGAAGTAAACTAAAGCCTAAAATACTTTAGTCATTTGTTTAATAGTAATTTAACATTATATAATTCACATATAAAACTATGAATTGTAATTTTAAATGGTTTAAAGCATGTAGAATAGCATATGTAGGCAAGTATATTTCTCCTTTTTTATCAAGCAGCAAAGACAAGAAGTCGTCCCCACCAATGCCAAAACAGAAATCTACGCCCTTGCATTTTACGATGCAAACACTCGTTAAAATGTAACAGATACAATGCTTACAATGTATTTGTTGATTCAACTCAACAAAATCTGTGATGAGATAAAAAAAAAAAAAAAGTAGGTCAGAATGAGTGAGGTTTGGTTGGTCAATGAACCACATTAAATATAAACAGTTGAAAAAAGTTTCACAATTTTAAAAATGGTTTCAACAAACACTATATATTCAACAATGTTATTACTTTCTAGATAATGGTTAGTATTAGTTATATGTTCACAAAGCACATATGTACTCTTCCTCCACCAGATGTTGTGTTAAACATAAAAATTTCACTACAATTTTTCATGGTTGCAGAAATGAATCTATGGTGGATAAAATAAAATTAATATCAAATTAAATGATAAATACACTGAACAAAAATATAAACGCAACACTTTTGTTTTTGCTCCCATTCCCCATGGGATGGACGTAGAGACCTAAAATTCATTCCAGATACACAATATAACCATCCCTCCCAAACAGTGGTCACAAATCAGTCCAAATGTGTGGTAGTGGGCACATCTGCTATATTGAGATAATCCATCCCACCTCACAGGTGTGCCACATCAGGATGCTGATCTGACATCATGAGTAGTGCACAGGTGTACCTCAGACTGCCCACAACAAAAGGCCACCCTGGAATGTGCAGTTTTGTCTCACAGCAAAATGCTACAGATGCCACAAGCAATGAGGGAGCGTGCAATTGGCATGCTGACAGCAGGAATGTCAACCAGATCTGTCGCCCGTGCATTGAATGTTCATTTCTCAACCATAAGCCGTCTCCACAGGCATTTCAGAGAACATGGCAGCACATCCAACCGGCCTCACAACCGCAGACCTCGTGTAACCACACCAGCCCAGGACCTCCACATCCAGCAGGTTCACCTCCAAGATCGTCTGAGACCAGCCACCCAGACAGCTGCTGGAACAATTGGTTTGCACAACCAAACAATTTCTGCACAAACTGTCAGAAACCGTCTCAGGGACGCTCAACTGCATGCCCGTCGTCGTCATCGGGGTCTTGACCTGACTCCAGCTCGTCGCCGTAACAGACTTGTGTGGGCAAATGCTCACATTCGATGGCGTCTGGCACGTTGGAGAGGTGTGCGCTTCACGGATGAATCATGGTTCACATTGTTCAGGGCAGATGGCAGCTGAGAATGTCCCAGTTCTTGCATGGCCAGCATACTCACCGGACATGTCACCCATTGAGCATGTTCGGGATGTGCTTGACCGGCGTATACGACAGCGTGTACCAGTTCCCACGAATATCCAACAACCTCGCACAGCCATTGAAGTGGAGTGGACCAACATTCCACAGGCCACAATTGACAATCTGATAGACTCCATGCGACGATGTGTTGCACTGCATGAGGCAAATGGTGGTCACACCAGATACTGACCGGTTCTGGGTCCCCAGACCCCCAATAGCGCAAAAAACTGCACATTCCAGGGTGGCCTTTTGTTGTGGGCAGTCTGAGGTACACCTGTGCACTACTCATGATGTCAGATCAGCATCCTGATGTGGCACACCTGTGAGGTGGGATGGATTATCTCAATATGGCAGATGTGCCCACTACCACACATTTGGACTGATTTGTGACCACTGTTTGGGAGGGATGGTTATATTGTGTATCTGGAATGAATTTTAGGTCTGAATTTTAGGACTTGACTCAAAGTAGTCAAACCATACCTGATTTAAAGTGGGCCGATCTCCCTTTTGTGTAGGACTAGGAGATTGGTTCAATTATTGTTTTTTTCTTGGACATATGCATCATATATATAATTTTGCCATGTGGCATTCAAAAGAGTGCCAACACAGTTTTCTGTTGTAACGTCTTGAGGTATTCCAGGAAAAGCGTTTTGTGCAAACAACACTGATTTGTGCCAACATGTCAGTATGAGTTTTTGATGACAAAAACACAGTTCAACACAATTTTTGAGTCAGTCCACATATTTAATGATTTCATATCATATTGTTGTTAAACATTATGCATCCTCCGCAATGATCCAAACAGATTTTTTTTTGTAAGTTACATTCAAATGTTTTATTTGTGAATATATTGTTGGGTAAAACTAGTTTCCTGTTTGTGACTGGCAGAGAAAAAAGACAAACAGAAAGGGAATTAAAAGCTGCATATTTGCATGGTTCAGATTAAAGTTCAAATTAAAGTTGCTTGATGTACTGAGCTACATCACACACTGAGGTTTCTGTGGTTATTTTACAGCAAAGTGCCAAAAATATCAATCAGAGGATCTAGCATCTTCATCTATGTAACTGTGGTTTAACAGAAACATCACATCCGTTTGAGACTGCAGCTTTTAGACGTCTGCAGAGAACTGCAGCTTTCAAGAAGTAACCTTCACTTTAGCTTTCTCTTTGTTGTGAATTACAGAACTGGTAAGAATAACTAATTCATTTTATTCCATCTGCCTCACAGTAAAATATTAGCTTCATTTGTCATGGTCACGCAAATTACAAAACTTAAAAACAAGAACAACAACATACTGTACAGATAAGTCGTCCATGTAAAAATTGAGGAAACAGTTTATTTGAACAATTTCTGAATGTAAGAACAGTTTATGAACACACATCAGTATGCTGTTTCAGCATTTCTTTCAGCTGTTTAAATGGATTTTTGTAATAATAAAACAAACCGTCTGTCAGTAACTTTCAGAGATGAACACAGTTTGAACACAATCCTTCATTTCATCTAGATTCCTTTCATCTAGATTCAGGTGTTCAACTCACTCACTCACTCTAATGCTGCACATATTCTCTCAATTCATTTAGATGCCAAACGAAACTTGTTATAATTTGCTTTGTGTTTGTTTAGATAAAGGATCACATGACACTGCACAGTGTTGCTGTTCTACATGCACAAGTCTAAAATGATTATATCTTACTTTTAAACAAACCAATCCACAAAGTTTTTACAGAGTCTTTACTTTTAAATGCTAGGAAGGAGGAGGAGGAGTTTTAAGGGGAAAAAACAGTGTAAAGTGTTTGGGTAGACCCCAGACTGAACTTTTCTGTCACATATGACTCATTTTACACAGAACACATTTTGAGTCTCAGCCATGTGGACACAACAGAGAAACTTCTTCTATTTGGCCATCGGTGAGATGAACTTTATATCATTTAATTATTTTCTTTCTTTGCTATATTAACAGAGTTTGATAGAGGACAATCAGTGTTCAGTTCCTTAAAGGTTTTCTGTTATTTATTGTATCCAAATTAGAAACAAGAACAGTTCATTATTTCAGCATAATAAGTTATATTTTCTTTTCTACAGTCTCGTATCTGTTTGCATCTTCAGTGTCTGCAGGTCAGTCAATTTTCTGTGAATAATAATATATATTTAAAGTAAACTGTGAAAGCACCAGACTGACAACAGTTCTACCAACCAACATATAAATAATTTTGCTATATGAAATTACATTAAATCAAGTTTTTTCCCTTCTGTTTTGTTCTTTTGAGATACATGCAGTGCCTCATGTTTATCAAATTTTTTGATTAGATTAATTCTATATTTCTTTTATTATTATTATTTTTAATAATTTAATTATTTTTAAAAAATATAAAACCCACAGATCTAGTGAATATTTTAAAATGTGTTTTGGAAGCTACATATTAACCTAATTCTACTGCAATACAATTTTACACCTAGATTTTGTTGAATGCATAGCACAATACTTGATGCATAACTAAGCTAAAAATGACAACAAAACTAAAGAAAAATAAGAAATAAAAAAAAGAAATTGAAATTATTATTAAATTAATTTATTGTTTCTAAAATCTCATAAAACTCAAAACTCATAGAAAATATATTTTCTCCCTTATCATAGGGATTCTAGTTGCTGGAGGTTAAAAAAAATCATTTTTAAAACATTGAATACATATGGCAGAAACTTTATTAATGAGCAAATTCAACCAGAAAGAGAAAAAAGCAAAGAAGACCATAAAAACAGAAATAGGAAAAAAAATATAAAAAGAATTGAAAACAGCTGCAATCTGCAGCGTTCATATTTTATGAAGAAAAATGTCTTTGAGCTTTTAAAAGAAAACTAAATTACTAGTGATGTGTCGGTTGCAAACGAAACGGCTCTTAGAGCCGGGTTTTTGCAGTGAATGATGCGAGCCGGCTCCTTATTGGGAACCGTGGGGTTTTTTCTTCTTTCTTTCACCCTCTCTCTCGCACTTTTGTCCGCTTCACTCAAGCCTTGTGCTTTGCGCTGGGCAGAGGGGGGAGGGGCGGTAGTTACACTCGCAGTAGTACAGGAACAGAGCGGGAGGGAGAAAGAGAGCCAGGGACAACAACGTCACATTAGAAAGGTATAGTAATCATCCACAACTATTTTCAGTTGCGGATGATAAAGGATTCAGAAAGTTTATTCATGCAGACCCATATGACAGAGAATATGCATCTTCTTTTTGTTTTCATATTTTAATTTATATTTAATTGTGTTGTGGTTTGCAGTGTTTCGTGTTGTTTCACTTTAAATTTGTTTAAAAGGAAAAAGCTGAAAATTTAAATAGTTAAAAGCTCAACTGTGAATAGTTGGTTTTTGTAATATATGATTTATTTATTACATGTTATGTGGAGTGAATAAATAAAAGTATATTTACGGTGGCCCCTAGAGACAAAGCACATACAAACTCCAAAACACGTACAAAACACAACAGAAGTGCTCCAGAATGCTAGGGCGCAGTGTTGAGCTTTTGTTACCTGGTGGCTACACAAGCCAGGAAGAACCAACGACCAGATTTGGTGTGAGGTAGTAACAGGTAAATGAACATTTTTTTAAATTATTTGAATATATGAGTGCTTGTGTATAAATACACAAACAATACACATGTGCTTTCAGTTGTGTAATTTAAGTGATCTAGCTAGCTCTGTTTTGGAAGTTCAGTTAACGCTAGAAATGTGTTTTGTAGTTTGTACATGCTTTGTCTCTAGGGGCCACCGCATATATTTATATTTAAACATATATAAATAAAACCACTTTTTTTTTTTACATTAGTAATTCCTTTTGTGCATGATTTTATATTGTTGTTAATAATAAATTAATTCAAGCAACAAAACAACCTGAAGAGCCGGTTGGGAGCCGAAAGAGCCGGTTCTCTAAAAAGAGCCGGAAATCCCATCACTATAAATTACTGGCAACATAATCTAAATGTTACAAAAACAATTTAAAAAACGTAATTATTTCAAAATGATTTATTAAAATATGATTTTTAACTTAACATAAAAACAGATTGAATAACTGTAGACTGCACTGCCTGAAACATTCACGTGTTATATAAAATACTAATAACCTATTAACATAATAATAAAATTGCAACACAGTACTAGTTTTCAGTTCATTATGTTTGTTTTTTTAAACTATTTAAATTGTTTTACGATTTTAAACTTGAAAGGAAAAAAATCTACTCCTGTTCATTGACTTAATATATATATTTTTTCAAAACTTATTTAAAACTCTGCTTAAATGACATAATAATTAAAAGATTTAAATTGAATCATACTGTCAAGGCCAGTATGATTCAATATGGGAGATCGGTTACTTATCAGAGTGAGGAGACAGAAAGAGAGTAACCCTACCATGGTGAGTGTCTTCCTTGAGTATGGAGGCAAATAGTTGTGAGAGGCGGGTGTCTGAGTGAGTGTCCAATGGTCTGAGGAGCAGAGCAAAGCTTTCCGAGTACATAGCTAAATTTGTTGGGTGCGCTGCGTATGGTGTTGCACAGACAGGACTGCCGGGTCAAACTCATTCTCAGGAAATAGTGGTGGTTGGTATTCAAGGGTTACCTAAAAAGGAGAAAAGCCTGTAGCGGAGGAGGTGAGTCAACTGTGTGAATTCAATCCAAGGAAGTTGCTAGGATAAGGTGGCCGGGTTATGGGAAGTCACATGGAAAGTGTACCACTAACACTGACACCAATTGAGGTGCAGAAGGCCTTCCAAGTCTGGAAATTGAACTGTGGCCCTTGATTGCAGACATTTCCTGTGGGACTGCATGGAAGCTTAAAACATGGACAAGCAGATTAGCTGTTTCTGTGGCAGTGGGTAGTTTCTAACCCTATGGTAAGGATTACTGTTTTTCTGAGGACATGGGTAAACCGTTGACGAAATCTAACATGATGTGAGACCATTGTGTAGATAGTGGTTGAAGGAGGCCATATGGGCGCTGAGTGCTTAATTTGCTGCAGGCGCAGATGGTGTAAGGAGTGATATACTCCCTGGCATCTCATTTCAACGTATTCCACCCAAAGCAACGTTTTAGTAAGGAAGTGGTCCTACTTACTCCGGGATGACAGATGAATTTTGCTGTGTGGCCCCAGTGGATGACAGCAGAACAGGCTACTGTGAGAAAATAGTGTCATCTGCGGGGCCGGGTACCAGAATCAGGCTGATCAGTGTCCAGGGGCAATTTCGACCCTGTTGTGGCATTTGGATGTTTAGGAAGAAGGAAAAGTTTTAGGAGTGACGCTGTGAGAGAAAGTGGGCAAGCGAAAGAAAGAGAGAGACCGTGTTTTCATATGTGAGACATTAGTGACGTTTAGTGTGTTTGGAGGCTATAGTTAGTGTGTTGTGTAGTTGTTGTTTTGTTTTGTGTGTCAGTTATACTGCTGAATGGTACATGGCCTGCCACATTTGCTCCAAAAAAACCATCAAAGGCAGATTCCAGTGTAAACGCTGTCTCCACATGGAAAACAGGACAGATACACGTCCTGTAGTCAGACCTGCAGGGTTTAGGCCTGTGGTATTGTCCTCTATCTTATAGTGGACAGAAACTATTTGTTTGGAGTGGGACAAATAATTTGCGAGCCTTCTTATTTGATGCAGAACACCTTATTGTTCTGTAAATAGATTTAAATGATTATATAAAAAACACCCGAGGCCTTGGCTGCATTTTTAGGTAAATAGTACCAGATAACTTTGTTGTTTGCAAAACCTGTGCATAATTTTTAGAAATGTAAAATTTCTATTTGCATTTCAAGTTATGACAATGATTTGTTAAACATGTTTGTGGGTTTTACAGTAAAAATTATAACTTTTTTTCTACTAGATCAATTGTGCTAATATAGTATGTCAAAATGAAAACAATAACTCAAATTTCAGATATTTGAGGTTGTGAAGATACCAAACAAAGCAAAATAAACAATGAAATATAGAGGTAGAATCAAAAGTAGTCAAAAACGGCCAAATATACCCTGGACCCCAGAGGGTTAATGAACAGACCAAAACGAAGGCACCAGTTGTCCCCCTTTCTGATTTTTTAATCACAAAACTTACAATTATTTGCAACTTCAGATATTTTGTTATAAAAATGAATGTGATCTGTACCAGCTGTCTTTTAATGGGCCACACAAACAAAACAGAAACATAAATAAAATCATTAAACCAGGAGTAACCTAAACTTAGAGTCAGCCTGAAGATCCAGTCCAGCCGGTGCTACACAGGTGAAGATGTTTGGACACTTGTTGAGAAATTATTTTTTAATCCAAGTGCTGTAGACAATTCTGGTTCACAGTAAAACATAATGAAATCGTTTCTACCCACTCTTGGAAAAGTGACAGATAATAATTTGTAAATAATGACATATTTAGATTGTCAGGTCTTTGTCTAATATATGCATTTATATGTTGTGTGTTTATTGAAGTTTTCACTACAAGAACTGGAAAGAAAAGTTTTAAAATTAGGTCTCTACTATCAAGTTAGCACACGTTTAATCCAAACATATGTTTGTGTCATTGAGAAAAAGAAGTCAGGACATTGTCACAACTGAATATAAACAGCTACATTCAAGCACAGTTCATTACATCTGAATAAACATAATGTCCAGACAATATGTAATAAAAGTAAAAATAGGTGCAGCTCAAATTGATATCTGTTTGGGACAATATCCTGAGTATCCTCTCTCAGATTGCTGACAAAATCTGTGCACCTTAATGTTTGCACCACACAGTTATCAATTACAGACACTAACACCTCCACACTCTGTTTTGCTGTACTTTCCACAACTTTTGCTGCACTTTGTAAATATAGACAACAACAACAAAACTTTATTTATATAGCACATTTAAAAACCAATGGTGTACCAAAGTGCTTAACATGTAAGAGAGTAAGATGAAGTAAGAGGGAAGGATGAGGGCTATGGCAAGGTACCAAAACATGTTAGCAGGTTCGATGGCATTAAAGCACAAAAGCAAAAGAAATGCATATAAAAGCATAAAAGAGCAATAAGTGTAAGGGATAAAACAGCCAAAAATTTTAAAAATGATTAAAAATAATTAAGAATAAACCGAAGATAAGAATAAGTATTAAGCTAACTAACAAGCAAACGTTAACTGGTAGAAAAGGTGAGGCTAAATAAGTGGGTTTTTAACTGCGATTTGAAGGATTGAATGGAATTGGACTCGCGTATCCACAGTATTTCTGATTTCGCGCCATTACCCTGATTTATAGCGGAAGCCGGTTTTATACTTCCGCTTGCGCTGTTGTTGACAGTTGCGGGGTTACACCTTCACTGTTGATAAAGATTTCTCTCACTGCAGTTTCTTTTACCTGGAGTAAATGGCAACACATCGAAGGTGGATACACAGTAGAGATGTTTTAAAAAGCAGCGAGGACAGTTCAGTTGCAGTGCCTCACCCGTCACTTCTCACGGAGTGGGTACACAGCAAAATCTCCAGTGTTAAATTAACACTAGAGAGCGTCTATATGGGTCCACACCTCTGAGTGTTAAATACAACACCGTTGAGTGTTAAATTAACACTTTTGACAGTGTTATATGTTTAAAAGTAACCTAGTCAGTTTTGAAGATTAACAATGGCTAACACTGAGCAGTGCTGATTTTCTAACACTGGAAAATAACTCAAAATGTTAGAAATATTCCTTCACATGGGTAGTGTTATCAGCATCCAGGAGCCATGGCTCTCTGCGAGTCCTGACGGGGTCATTGACTCAGATGTGCTTCTAGAAATTAAATGTCCGGTGCCGACTTATCCTTCACTCACGGAGCAGCTTACCCAGAAATGCAGCGATATCAAACTGGTAGATGGAGAACGGCAGCTGCAGAAAACTGGCAGCAGAGGCTATTACATGCAAGTGCAACTTACAATGTTTTGCACAGGGCTCAAGACTGCCACACTTGTGATCTGGACACCTACTGAGCATGTTTCATTTACAGTGCAATATGATGAAGCATTTGTAAAGGAACAAGTAAAGCGCCTGAGAGGGTTTTACTTCTCATATTTCTTAGAGGAGTATGCAGCAGGACGGTTTCAGTTAAATGAGAGATACTTGAAGATAATGGGCAAGGTTTAATGCATGTTAAACTATAAATGGGACAGTCAGACACCAACATGTCTGCAGAGTTTGGTCTCTGTCTTGTGAATGAAAGGAGACATTCAATATGAAATCTGTTAAATATTTCAATACAACTAAAATGTACATAGTTGTAACATATGGTGGGAAATGAATGACAAACTGACAACATTAAATGTTGTGAACAGTTCTGTATTTCTGTAATCTTCCAGCACAAAAAATGTCAAGAATGCACAACTAATTATTGTAGATTTGAGAAAAACATTTTTTTTTCATTTAAGAAATTTATCACATTGTGGTTGAATAAAAAAGTAATAATTGTTCAATTGATTGCAATTGTTATATACACACACACACACACACACACACACACATATATATATATATATATATATATATATATATATATATATATAAAAAACACCCAGCACGCCCCTGCGGGCGGTTTATCCTTCAAGCTCGGGTCCTCTACCAGAGGCCTGGGAGCTTGAGGGTCCTGCGCAGTATCTTAGCTGTTCCCAGGACTGCGCTCTTCTGGACAGAGATCTCCGATGTTGTTCCCGGGATCTGCTGGAGCCACTCGCCTATCTTGGGAGTCACCGCACCTAGTGCTCCAATTACCACGGGGACCACCGTTACCTTCACCCTCCACATCCTCTCGAGCTCTTCTCTGAGCCCTTGGTATTTCTCCAGCTTATCGTGTTCCTTCTTCCTGATATTGCTGTCATTCGGAACCGCTACATCGATCACTACGGCCGTCTTCTTCTGTTTGTCTACCACCACTATGTCCGGTTGGTTAGCCACCACCATTTTGTCCGTCTGTATCTGGAAGTCCCACAGGATCTTAGCTCGGTCATTCTCCACCACCCTTGGGGGCATCTCCCATTTTGACCTCGGGACTTCCAGGTTATACTCGGCACAGATGTTCCTGTACACTATGCCGGCCACTTGGTTATGGCGTTCCATGTATGCCTTGCCTGCTAGCATCTTGCACCCTGCTGTTATGTGCTGGATTGTCTCTGGGGCATCTTTACACAGCCTGCACCTGGGGTCTTGCCTGGTGTGATAGACCCCAGCCTCTATGGATCTTGTGCTCAGAGCTTGTTCTTGTGCTGCCATGATTAGTGCCTCTGTGCTGTCTTTCAGTCCAGCTTTGTCCAGCCACTGGTAGGATTTCTGGATATCAGCCACCTCCTCTATCTGCCGGTGGTACATACCGTGCAGGGCTCTGTCCTTCCATGATGGTTCCTCGTCTCCCTCCTCTTTCTTGGGTTTCTGCTGCCTGAGGTATTCACTGAGCACTCGGTCAGTTGGGGCCATCTTCCCAATGTATTCTTGGATGTTCGTTGTCTCATCCTGGACTGTGGTGCTGACACTCACCAGTCCCCGGCCCCCTTCCTTCCGCTTAGCGTACAGCCTCAGGGTGCTGGACTTGGGGTGAAACCCTCCATGCATGGTAAGGAGCTTTCTTGTCTTTATGTCAGTGGCTTCTATCTCCTCCTTTGGCCAGCCTATTACCCCAGCAGGGTACCTGATCACGGGCAGGGCGTACGTGTTGATGGCCCGGATCTTGTTCTTACCATTCAGCTGACTCCTCAGGACTTGCCTGACCCTCCGCAGGTACTTGGTGGTTGCAGCTTTTCTAGCGGCCTCTTCATGGTTCCCATTCGCCTGCGGGATCCCCAAGTACTTGTAACTGTCCTCTATGTCTGCAATGTTGCCTTCTGGTAGTTCAGTCCCCTCAGTTCTGACTACCTTCCCTCTCTTTGTTACCATCCGACTACACTTCTCCAGTCCGAACGACATTCCAATGTCATTGCTGTATAGCCTGGTAGTGTGGATCAGTGAATCGATGTCTCGTTCACTCTTGGCATACAGCTTGATGTCATCCATGTACAGGAGGTGGCTGACAACTGCTCCGTTCCGTAGTCTGTATCCGTAGCCAGTCTTGTTAATGATCTCACTGAGGGGGTTCAGGCCTATGCAGAACAGCAGTGGGGACAGAGCATCTCCTTGGTAGATCCCGCACTTGATGGTGACTTGTGCTATGGGCTTGGAGTTGGCCCCTAGTGTTGTACGCCACATCCCCATTGAGTTCCTGATGAAGGCTCTTAGGGTCCCATTGATCTTGTACAATTCTAGGCATTCCAGTATCCAGCTGTGGGGCATTGAGTCATAGGCCTTCTTGTAATCAATCCAGGCAGTGCACAGGTTGGTCAGTCTGGTCTTGTAGTCTCGGCTGATTGTTCTGTCTACCAGTAGCTGATGTTTTATGCCTCTGGTATTCTTGCCAATTCCTTTCTGTGTCCCGCTCATGTATTGACCCATGTGCCTGTTCATCTTAGCCGATATGATGCCTGACAGGAGCTTTCATGTAGTACTGAGGCAGGTTATTGGTCGGTAGTTGGAGGGGACCGGTCCCTTCTTGGGGTCCTTGGGGATCAGGACCGTCCGACCTTTGGTTAGCCATTCCGGGTGTCTCTCGTTAACTAGCAGCTGGTTCATTTGTGCTGCTAGACGCTCGTGGAGTGCAGTCAGCTTCTTTAGCCAGTAGGCGTGAACCATGTCGGGCCCTATTGCTGTCCAACTCTTCATACTGGAGACCCTTTCTTGGATATCTGCCACTGTGATGATTACTGGATCCTGTTCGGGGAGGTTGCTGTGGTCTGCCCTCAGATCCATTAGCCACTGAGCATTCGCCGTCATTGTGGATGTTGGGTATCGAAGAATCCATAGGTCCATCATCCTATTCATGTAGCCCCTTCCGCCGGGGTTACTTGCGTAGTAGCATTCCAACAACGCCCTGTTTTCGTCTCTTGCCCACCAATGCCTTCTGTGGAATACACCAGGCACAAATACACGCAAACGCAGGTATGTACTGCCAATTTCCACATTTATTGGTTTGTTTGTTTTGACAGCTGACTCAGTCGCACAGCCTGACAGCTCACGAGCCCAGCTGATCTCCCCTCGCCGCTCCTCCCCGTCTCACTATAAACACAGCGGAGGGAGACCATCATCAGTACATAAACACCATCAGCTGTTCTTACCGGCCTCGCAGCGCCGCCCTGTTGAGCCTTCTGCTCCACTCCTCCCCGGCAGCTGCGCCCGGGGCCACGCCCCCGCCACACACCCCCACCGCCCGTTCGAGGCCGGGGAGCCGTCCGGCCGAGCCAACTCCCCCCCTCGCGAGCGAGAGAGGAAATCGGCCACCGCCATCTGTGCCCCCGGCCTATGGATCACCTTGAACTTAAAGGGCTGCAATGCCAGATACCACCGGGTGATCCGGGCGTTGGCATCTTTCATGCGGTGGAGCCACTGCAGCGGGGCGTGGTCCGAACAGAGGGTGAATGAGCGTCCCAGGAGGTAATAACGCAGGGAGCCGACCGCCCACCGGATGGCCAGGCACTCCTTCTCCACGGTGCTGTACCGGCGCTCGCGCTCCGCTAGCTTCCGGCTGATGTACAGGACAGGGCGGTCAGCTCCCCTCACCTGCTGAGACAAAACGGCTCCCAGCCCTCTGTCCGAGGCGTCAGTCTGCAGAACATACGGGAGGGAAAAGTTAGGAGTGTGAAGCAGCGGCTCCCCACAGAGAGCGTTTTTCACTCGCACAAACGCCGCCTGGCACGGCCCCGTCCACTGGACCAGATCCGGGGCACCCTTTCGAGTGAGATCGGTCAGGGGGCTGGTTAGCTGCGCAAACCCCGGCACAAAGCGACGATAGTAACCCGCCAACCCCAAGAACCGTCTCACCTCGTTTTTCGTCCTGGGGCGCGGGCAGGATGCGATAGCCGCCGTCTTCTCCACCTGTGGCCGCACCTGCCCGCCCCCCAGGTGGTACCCCAGATACTGCATCTCCCTCCGTCCAACCGCGCACTTCTTCGGATTGGCCGTGAGCCCCGCCCCCCTCAGGGACTCCAGGACCGCGGCCACCCGCAGCACATGCTCCGCCCAGGTGTCGCTGTGGATGATCACGTCATCCAGGTAGGCGGCAGCATACGCCGCGTGCGGACGCAGTACCCGGTCCATGAGACGCTGGAAAGTGGCCGGGGCCCCGAACAGGCCGAACGGGAGTGTCACGAACTGGTACAAACCGTACGGAGTGGAGAAGGCCGTTTTCCTCGGCAGACAAGGGAATCTGCCAATAGCCCTTGGTTAAGTCCAGCGTCGTGAAAAAGCGGGCCGTGCCTAACCGGTCCAGGAGCTCGTCGACCCGAGGCATGGGGTAGGCATCAAAGCGTGACACTTTGTTCACCCTGCGATAGTCGACACAGAACCGTATAGACCCATCCTTCTTCGCCACCAGAACGATGGGGCTACACCAGGCGCTGTGCGACTCTTCTATTACTCCCATCCTCAGCATTTCCGCCAATTCCCTCTGCACGATTTTTCGCTTATGCTCCGGGAGCCTGTAGGGCCGTGAACGCACCGTCACGCCGGGCTGCGTCACGAAATGGTGCTCGATGAGGGACGTCCGGCCGGGCAGGGGGGAGAACACGTCCGCAAAGCGCTGTTGCAACGCGACAACGTCCGCTCTCTGGGCCTGTGTGAGATGGTCATCACAAGGGAGGGAGGTGGGAATGATAGAATTTGGCACCTCAGGCCCCAACTCATCTCTCTCCTTCACCAGGCTCACCAGAGAAGCGGTTTCGACCTCTCGCCACTGTTTGAGGAGATTGAGGTGATAAATCTGCGCGGCTCCTCCCCTGTCCGACCGAGCGACCTCATAGTCCACGTCCCCGACACGCCGTGTGACCACAAAGGGACCTTGCCACTTGGCGAGCAACTTCGAGCTGGAAGAAGGGAGTAACACAAGCACTTTATCCCCCGGTGAAAATTGCCTGAGTCTAGCCCCTCTGTTATACAGGCGTTGCTGACGCTGCTGAGCCTGGAGCAAATTCTCCCGTGACAACCTCCCCAAAGTGTGGAGTTTTGCTCTCAGGTCCAACACGTACTGAATCTCATTTTTGGCGGGGCTCGGACCGTCCTCCCAGCTTTCTTTAATCAGGTCGACCACCCCACGTGGCCTCCTGCCGAAAAGCAGTTCAAAGGGAGAAAATCCCGTGGAGGCCTGGGGCACCTCCCGCACTGCGAATAACAGAGGGTCTAGCCAGTGATCCCAATTGCGTTCATCCTCGTTAATGAACTTCCGAATCATGGACTTTAAGGTCTTATTCAGCCGCTCCACCAGCCCGTCAGTCTGAGGGTGGTAGACGCTGGTCCGAATAGATTTAATGCCCAGTAATTCGTACAGTTCCCGCAGTGTACGAGACATAAACGACGTGCCCTGGTCAGTCAGTATCTCTTTCGGGATTCCGACTCGGGAGATGACCTGAAACAGTGCCTGCGCCACACTCTTAGCCGAGATGGTGCGCAGCGGAACTGCTTCCGAGTACCGCGTTGCGTAATCCACCAGGACTAACACAAAGCGGTAACCGCGTGCACTCCGGTGAAACGGCCCGATGAGGTCCATGCCGATGCGTTCAAACGGGACCTCAATGAGGGGGAGAGGGCGCAGAGGCGCTCTCGGTATGGCCGGCTGGTTAACAAGTTGGCAGTCCGGGCAGGACGCGCACCAGCGGCGCACATCCGCTCGGATGCCAGGCCAATAAAATCGGGCCGTTATTCGCTCCAGAGTTTTCTCGTAGCCCATATGCCCTGCCATGGGGTTATAGTGGGCCGCCTGGAAAAGCGTTTCCCGGCGGCCCTGCGGCACCAACAACTGGGTGTGTGTTTCCTCAGTCTGAGTGTCACGACTCACTCGATATAATCGGTCATTTAATAAGACGAAACGCGGGTAGGTCTGCGCGGCCTCAGGGCGCACCACGTGACCATCAATAGCCATCACTTGGTCAAAGGCTGAGCGTAGGGTGCCGTCACGAGACTGCTCCAGTGGGAAATCACCCATGGGGGACACTTCCGGGGCGAACCAAGCCTTGGTGCATGAGGGTCTGTGTGCAGCCCGTGTCCACCAACGCTTGGCGTATACCCCCTCGAGTCCTTACCGGAATACTGTATGTCCCTCCTGGACCGGGGGAGGGTGCTGGGGCGCCAGCAACGCGGAACACCTGCCCCACTTCCATAAGCGGACAATCCCTCCTCAGGTGTCCCGGCCGCCCGCACTTCCAACACTCCGGCCCCGGCGTTTGTGCTGCCCTCCGTGGCTCGGGGGCGGCTCCACTCGGCTCGGTTCCCTGGGACGGCACCATCGCCGCGAAAGGGTTAGT